>NW_026700332.1:0-40513 GCF_030435755.1 Ochotona princeps | reverse complement strand
CACAAACGAATGCTCCACATGCGGGTTTCACATGCCACCAACCCCACATTCACAGGCAACTTCAGCGCCACAGCCGTTTTCAGATAGCCCTCAATGCAAAGGCTCTAGACACAAATATTGGTGTGAGAGCTAATTCAATCAAGGAAACACTGCATGTTGGTGCAGGGCATATTGAAGAAGGATCAGCCGAGTGGTTCTTGTGGGAGAACAACTCCATTTGGCTCACTAACTTCACACACCATCAGGCTTCCAAGCAGCTCTCAAGGAAACTCAGTTTTCACACTCTTTGCTTAGTGCCCTTTGAGTGCCTAGGACTGAAATGAAGCTTCGTGAGCATTCCACACAAACGAATGCTCCACATGCGGGTTTCACATGCCACCAACCCCACATTCACAGGCAACTTCAGCGCCACAGCCGTTTTCAGATAGCCCTCAATGCAAAGGCTCTAGACACAAATATTGGTGTGAGAGCTAATTCAATCAAGGAAACACTGCATGTTGGTGCAGGGCATATTGAAGAAGGATCAGCCGAGTGGTTCTTGTGGGAGAACAACTCCATTTGGCTCACTAACTTCACACACCATCAGGCTTCCAAGCAGCTCTCAAGGAAACTCAGTTTTCACACTCTATGCTTAGTGCCCTTTGAGTGCATTATCTAGGAATGAACCTGGTAGAGCATCCCACACAAACGAATGTTCCACATGTGGGTTTCACATGCCACCAACTCCACATTCACAGGCAACTTCTGCGCCACAGCCGTTTTCAGATAGCCCTCAATGCAAAGGCTCTAGACGCAAATATTGGTGTGAGAGCTAATTCAATCAAGGAAACACTGCATGTTGGTGAAGGGCATATTGAAGAAGGATCGGCCGAGTGGTTCTTGTGGGAGAACAACTCCATTTGGCTCACTAACTTCACACACCATCAGGCTTCCAAGCAGCTCTCAAGGAAACTCAGTTTTCACACTCTTTGCTTAGTGCCCTTTGAGTGCATTATCTAGGAATGAACCTGGTAGAGCATTCCACACAAACGAATGCTCCACATGCGGGTTTCACATGCCACCAACTCCACATTCACAGGCAACTTCAGCGCCACAGCCGTTTTCAGATAGCCCTCAATGCAAAGGCTCTAGACGAAAATATTGGTGTGAGAGCTAATTCAATCAAAGAAACACTGCATGTTGGTGCAGGTCATATTGAAGAAAGGATCAGCCGAGTGGTTCTTGTGGGAGAACAACTCCATTTGGCTCACTAACTTCACACACCATCAGGCTTCCAAGCAGCTCTCAAGGAAACTCAGTTTTCACACTCTATGCTTAGTGCCCTTTGAGTGCATTATCTTGGAATGAACCTGGTAGAGCATCCCACACAAACGAATGCTCCATATATTGGGTTTCACATGCCACCAACTCCACATTCACAGGCAACTTCAGCGCCACAGCCGTTTTCAGATAGCCCTCAATGCAAAGGCTCTAGACGCAAATATTGGTGTGAGAGCTAATTCAATCAAGGAAACACTGCATGTTGGTGAAGGGCCTATTGAAGAAGGATCAGCCGAGTGGTTTATTGTGGGAGAACAACTCCATTTGGCTCACTAACATCACACACCATCAGGCTTCCAAGCAGCTCTCAAGGAAACTCAGTTTTCACACTCTATGCTTAGTGCCCTTTGAGTGCATTATTTAGGAATGAACCTGGTAGAGCATCCCACACAAACGAATGCTCCACATGCGGGTTTCACATGCCACCAACTCCACATTCACAGGCAACATCTGCGCCACAGCCGTTTTCAGATAGCCCTCAATGCAAAGCCTCTAGACGCAAATATTGGTGTGAGAGCTAATTCAATCAAGGAAACACTACATGTTGGTGCAGGGCATATTGAAGAAGGATCAGCCGAGTGGTTCTTGTGGGAGAACAACTCCATTTGGCTCACTAACTTCACACAACATCAGGCTTCCAAGCAGCTCTCAAGGAAACTCAGTTTTCACACTCTATGCTTAGTGCCCTTTGAGTGCATTATCTAGGAATGAACCTGGTAGAGCATCCCACACAAACGAATGCTCCACATGCGGGTTTCACATGCCACCAACTCCACATTCACAGGCAACATCTGCGCCACAGCCGTTTTTCAGATAGCCCTCAATGCAAAGGCTCTAGACGCAAATATTGGTGTGAGAGCTAATTCAATCAAGGAAACACTGCATGTTGGTGAAGGGCATATTGAAGAAGGATCAGCCGAGTGGTTCTTGTGGGAGAACAACTCCATTTGGCTCACTAACTTCACACACCATCAGGCTTCCAAGCAGCTCTCAAGGAAACTCAGTTTTCACACTCTATGCTTAGTGCCCTTTGAGTGCCTAGGACTGAAATGAAGCTTGGTGAGCATCCCACACAAACGAATGCTCCACATGCGGGTTTCACATGCCACCAACCCCACATTCACAGGCAACTTCAGCGCCACAGCCGTTTTCAGATAGCCCTCAATGCAAAGGCTCTAGACACAAATATTGGTGTGAGAGCTAATTCAATCAAGGAAACACTGCATGTTGGTGCAGGGCATATTGAAGAAGGATCAGCCGAGTGGTTCTTGTGGAGAACAACTCCATTTGGCTCACTAACTTCACACACCATCAGGCTTCCAAGCAGCTCTCAAGGAAACTCAGTTTTCACACTCTTTGCTTAGTGCCCTTTGAGTGCCTAGGACTGAAATGAAGCTTGGTGAGCATTCCACACAAACGAATGCTCCACATGCGGGTTTCACATGCCACCAACCCCACATTCACAGGCAACTTCAGCGCCACAGCCGTTTTCAGATAGCCCTCAATGCAAAGGCTCTAGACGCAAAATACTGGTGTGAGAGCTAATTCAATCAAGGAAACACTGCATGTTGGTGAAGGGCATATTGAAGAAGGATCAGCCGAGTGGTTCTTGTGGGAGAACAACTCCATTTGGCTCACTAACTTCACACACCATCAGGCTTCCAAGCAGCTCTCAAGGAAACTCAGTTTTCACACTCTATGCTTAGTGCCCTTTGAGTGCATTATCTAGGAATGAACCTGGTAGAGCATCCCACACAAACGAATGCTCCACATGCGGGTTTCACATGCCACCAACTCCACATTCACAGGCAACATCTGCGCCAGAGCCGTTTTCAGATAGCCCTCAATGCAAAGGCTCTAGACGCAAATATTGGTGTGAGAGCTAATTCAATCAAGGAAACACTGCATGTTGGTGAAGGGCATATTGAAGAAGGATCAGCCGAGTGGTTCTTGTGGGAGAACAACTCCATTTGGCTCACTAACTTCACACAACATCAGGCTTCCAAGCAGCTCTCAAGGAAACTCAGTTTTCACACTCTATGCTTAGTGCCCTTTGAGTGCATTATCTAGGAATGAACCTGGTAGAGCATCCCACACAAACGAATGCTCCACATGCGGGTTTCACATGCCACCAACTCCACATTCACAGGCAACATCTGCGCCACAGCCGTTTTCAGATAGCCCTCAATGCAAAGGCTCTAGACGCAAATATTGGCGTGAGAGCCAATTCAATCAAGGAAATATTGCATGTTGGTGCAGGGCATATTGAAGAAGGATCAGCCGAGTGATTCTTGTGGGAGAACAACTCCATTTGGCTCACTAACTTCACACACCATCAGGCTTCCAAGCAGCTCTTAAGGAAACTCAGTTTTCACACTCTATGCTTAGTGCCCTTTGAGTGCATTATCTAGGAATGAACCTGGTAGAACATCCCACACAAACGAATGCTCCACATGCGGGTTTCACATGCCACCAACTCCACATTCACAGGCAACTTCAGCGCCACAGCCGTTTTCAGATAGCCCTCAATGCAAAGGGTCTAGACGCAAATATTGGTGTGAGAGCTAATTCAATCAAAGAAACACTGCATGTTGGTGCAGGGCATATTGAAGAAGGATCAGCCGAGTGGTTCTTGTGGGAGAACAACTCCATTTGGCTCACTAACTTCACACACCATCAGGCTTCCAAGCAGCTCTCAAGGAAACTCAGTTTTCACACTCTATGCTTAGTTCCCTTTGAGTGCATTATCTTGGAATGAACCTGGTAGAGCATCCCACACAAACGAATGCTCCATATATGGGTTTCACATGCCACCAACCCCACATTCACAGGCAACTTCAGCGCCACAGCCGTTTTCAGATAGCCCTCAATGCAAAGGCTCTAGACACAAATATTGGTGTGAGAGCTAATTCAATCAAGGAAACACTGCATGTTGGTGAAGGGCATATTGAAGAAGGATCAGCCGAGTGGTTCTTGTGGGAGAACAACTCCATTTGGCTCACTAACTTCACACACCATCAGGCTTCCAAGCAGCTCTCAAGGAAACTCAGTTTTCACACTCTTTGCTTAGTGCCCTTTGAGTGCCTAGGACTGAAATGAAGCTTGGTGAGCATTCCACACAAACGAATGCTCCACATGCGGGTTTCACATGCCACCAACCCCACATTCACAGGCAACTTCAGCGCCACAGCCATTTTCAGATAGCCCTCAATGCAAAGGCTCTAGACACAAATATTGGTGTGAGAGCTAATTCAATCAAGGAAACACTGCATGTTGGTGCAAGGCATATTGAAGAAGGATCAGCCGAGTGGTTCTTGTGGGAGAACAACTCCATTTGGCTCACTAACTTCACACACCATCAGGCTTCCAAGCAGCTCTCAAGGAAACTCAGCTTTCACACTCTATGCTTAGTGCCCTTTGAGTGCATTATCTAGGAATGAACCTGGTAGAGCATCCCACACAAACGAATGCTCCACATGCGGGTTTCACATGCCACCAACTCCACATTCACAGGCAACTTCTGCGCCACAGCCGTTTTCAGATAGCCCTCAATGCAAAGGCTCTAGACGCAAATATTGGTGTGAGAGCTAATTCAATCAAGGAAACACTGCATGTTGGTGAAGGGCATATTGAAGAAGGATCGGCCGAGTGGTTCTTGTGGGAGAACAACTCCATTTGGCTCACTAACTTCACACACCATCAGGCTTCCAAGCAGCTCTCAAGGAAACTCAGTTTTCACACTCTTTGCTTAGTGCCCTTTGAGTGCATTATCTAGGAATGAACCTGGTAGAGCATCCCACACAAACGAATGCTCCACATGCGGGTTTCACATGCCACCAACTCCACATTCTCAGGCAATTTCAGCGCCACAGCCGTTTTCAGATAGCCCTCAATGCAAAGGCTCTAGACGCAAATATTGGTGTGAGAGCTAATTCAATCAAGGAAACACTGCATGTTGGTGAAGGGCATATTGAAGAAGGATCAGCCGAGTGGTTCTTGTGGGAGAACAACTCCATTTGGCTCACTAACTTCACACACCATCAGGCTTCCAAGCAGCTCTCAAAGAAACTCAGTTTTCACACTCTATGCTTAGTGCCCTTTGAGTGCATTATCTAGGAATGAACCTGGTAGAGCATCCCACACAAACGAATGCTCCACATGCGGGTTTCACATGCCACCAACTCCACATTCACAGGCAACATCTGCGCCACAGCCGTTTTCAGATAGCCCTCAATGCAAAGGCTCTAAAAGCAAATATTGGTGTGAGAGCTAATTCAATCAAGGAAACACTGCATGTTGGTGAAGGGCATATTGAAGAAGGATCAGCCGAGTGGTTCTTGTGGGAGAACAACTCCATTTGGCTCACTAACTTCACACACCATCAGGCTTCCAAGCAGCTCTCAAGGAAACTCAGTTTTCACACTCTATGCTTAGTGCCCTTTGAGTGCCTAGGACTGAAATGAAAGCAAGTTGGTGAGCATCCCACACAAACGAATGCTCCACATGCGGGTTTCACATGCCACCAACCCCACATTCACAGGCAACTTCAGCGCCACAGCCGTTTTCAGATAGCCCTCAATGCAAAGGCTCTAGACACAAATATTGGTGTGAGAGCTAATTCAATCAAGGAAACACTGCATGTTGGTGAAGGGCATATTGAAGAAGGATCAGCCGAGTGGTTCTTGTGGGAGAACAACTCCATTTGGCTCACTAACTTCACACACCATCAGGCTTCCAAGCAGCTCTCAAGGAAACTCAGTTTTCACACTCTTTGCTTAGTGCCCTTTGAGTGCCTAGGACTGAAATGAAGCTTGGTGAGCATTCCACACAAACGAATGCTCCACATGCGGGTTTCACATGCCACCAACCCCACATTCACAGGCAACTTCAGCGCCACAGCCGTTTTCAGATAGGCCTCAATGCAAAGGCTCTAGACACAAATATTGGTGTGAGAGCTAATTCAATCAAGGAAACACTACATGTTGGTGAAGGGCATATTGAAGAAGGATCAGCCGAGTGGTTCTTGTGGGAGAACAACTCCATTTGGCTCACTAGCTTCACACACCATCAGGCTTGCAAGCAGCTCTCAAGGAAACTCAGTTTTCACACTCTATGCTTAGTGCCCTTTGAGTGCATTATTTAGGAATGAACCTGGTAGAGCATCCCACACAAACGAATGCTCCACATGCGGGTTTCACATGCCACCAACTCCACATTCACAGGCAACTTCTGCGCCACAGCCGTTTTCAGATAGCCCTCAATGCAAAGGCTCTAGACGCAAATATTGGTGTGAGAGCTAATTCAATCAAGGAAACACTGCATGTTGGTGCAGGGCATATTGAAGAAGGATCAGCCGAGTGGTTCTTGTGGGAGAACAACTCCATTTGGCTCACTAACTTCACACACCATCAGGCTTCCAAGCAGCTCTCAAGGAAACTCAGTTTTCACACTCTATGCTTAGTGCCCTTTGAGTGCATTATCTAGGAATGAACCTGGTAGAGCATCCCACATAAACGAATGCTCCACATGTGGGTTTCACATGCCACCAACTCCACATTCACAGGCAACTTCTGCGCCACAGCCGTTTTCAGATAGCCCTCAATGCAAAGGCTCTAGACGCAAATATTGGTGTGAGAGCTAATTCAATCAAGGAAACACTGCATGTTGGTGCAGGGCATATTGAAGAAGGATCGGCCGAGTGGTTCTTGTGGGAGAACAACTCCATTTGGCTCACTAACTTCACACACCATCAGGCTTCCAAGCAGCTCTCAAGGAAACTCAGTTTTCACACTCTATGCTTAGTGCCCTTTGAGTGCATTATCTAGGAATGAACCTGGTAGAGCATCCCACATAAACGAATGCTCCACATGTGGGTTTCACATGCCACCAACTCCACATTCACAGGCAACTTCTGCGCCACAGCCGTTTTCAGATAGCCCTCAATGCAAAGGCTCTAGACGCAAATATTGGTGTGAGAGCTAATTCAATCAAGGAAACACTGCATGTTGGTGCAGGGCATATTGAAGAAGGATCGGCCGAGTGGTTCTTGTGGGAGAACAACTCCATTTGGCTCACTAACTTCACACACCATCAGGCTTCCAAGCAGCTCTCAAGGAAACTCAGTTTTCACACTCTATGCTTAGTGCCCTTTGAGTGCATTATTTAGGAATGAACCTGGTAGAGCATCCCACACAAACGAATGCTCCACATGCGGGTTTCACATGCCACCAACTCCACATTCACAGGCAACTTCTGCGCCACAGCCGTTTTCAGATACCCCTCAATGCAAAGGCTCTAGACGCAAATATTGGTGTGAGAGCTAATTCAATCAAGGAAACACTGCATGTTGGTGCAGGGCATATTGAAGAAGGATCAGCCAAGTGGTTCTTGTGGGAGAACAACTCCATTTGGCTCACTAACTTCACACACCATCAGGCTTCCAAGCAGCTCTCAAGGAAACTCAGTTTTCACACTCTATGCTTAGTGCCCTTTGAGTGCATTATCTAGGAATGAACCTGGTAGAGCATCCCACACAAACGAATGCTCCACATGTGGGTTTCACATGCCACCAACTCCACATTCACAGGCAACTTCTGCGCCACAGCCGTTTTCAGATAGCCCTCAATGCAAAGGCTCTAGACGCAAATATTGGTGTGAGAGCTAATTCAATCAAGGAAACACTGCATGTTGGTGAAGGGCATATTGAAGAAGGATCGGCCGAGTGGTTCTTGTGGGAGAACAACTCCATTTGGCTCACTAACTTCACACACCATCAGGCTTCCAAGCAGCTCTCAAGGAAACTCAGTTTTCACACTGTATGCTTAGTGCCCTTTGAGTGCATTATCTAGGAATGAACCTGGTAGAGCATCCCACACAAACGAATGCTCCACATGCGGGTTTCACATGCCACCAACTCCACATTCACAGGCAACTTCAGCGCCACAGCCGTTTTCAGATAGCCCTCAATGCAAAGGCTCTAGACGCAAATATTGGTGTGAGAGCTAATTCAATCAAGGAAACACTGCATGTTGGTGAAGGGCATATTGAAGAAGGATCAGCCGAGTGGTTCTTGTGGGAGAACAACTCCATTTGGCTCACTAACTTCACACACCATCAGGCTTCCAAGCAGCTCTCAAGGAAACTCTGTTTTCACACTCTATGCTTAGTGCCCTTTGAGTGCATTATCTAGGAATGAACCTGGTAGAGCATCCCACACAAACGAATGCTCCACATGTGGGTTTCACATGCCACCAACTCCACATTCACAGGCAACTTCTGCGCCACAGCCGTTTTCAGGTAGCCCTCAATGCAAAGGCTCTAGACGCAAATATTGGTGTGAGAGCTAATTCAATCAAGGAAACACTGCATGTTGGTGAAGGGCATATTGAAGAAGGATCAGCCGAGTGGTTCTTGTGGGAGAACAACTCCATTTGGCTCACTAACTTCACACACCATCAGGCTTCCAAGCAGCTCTCAAGGAAACTCAGTTTTCACACTCTATGCTTAGTGCCCTTTGAATGCATTATCTAGGAATGAACCTGGTAGAGCATCCCACACAAACGAATGCTCCACATGCGGGTTTCACATGCCACCAACTCCACATTCACAGGCAACTTCAGCGCCACAGCCGTTTTCAGATAGCCCTCAATGCAAAGGCTCTAGACGCAAATATTGGTGTGAGAGCTAATTCAATCAAGGAAACACTGCATGTTGGTGAAGGGCATATTGAAGAAGGATCAGCAGAGTGGTTCTTGTGGGAGAACAACTCCATTTGGCTCACTAACTTCACACACCATCAGGCTTCCAAGCAGCTCTCAAGGAAACTCAGTTTTCACACTCTATGCTTAGTGCCCTTTGAGTGCATTATCTAAGAATGAACCTGGTAGAGCATCCCACACAAACGAATGCTCCACATGCGGGTTTCACATGCCACCAACTCCACATTCACAGGCAACATCTGCGCCACAGCCGTTTTCAGATAGCCCTCAATGCAAAGGCTCTAGACGCAAATATTGGTGTGAGAGCTAATTCAATCAAGGAAACACTGCATGTTGGTGAAGGGCATATTGAAGAAGGATCAGCCGAGTGGTTCTTGTGGGAGAACAACTCCATTTGGCTCACTAACTTCACACACCATCAGGCTTCCAAGCAGCTCTCAAGGAAACTCAGTTTTCACACTCTATGCTTAGTGCCCTTTGAGTGCCTAGGACTGAAATGAAGCTTGGTGAGCATCCCACACAAACGAATGCTCCA
The DNA here is from genome assembly GCF_030435755.1 of Ochotona princeps. Taxonomy (NCBI): domain Eukaryota; kingdom Metazoa; phylum Chordata; class Mammalia; order Lagomorpha; family Ochotonidae; genus Ochotona; species Ochotona princeps. Next base: position 30,940 of record NW_026700332.1, on the reverse strand, counting down.
CATGCGGGTTTCACATGCCACCAACTCCACATTCACAGGCAACTTCAGCGCCACAGCCGTTTTCAGATAGCCCTCAATGCATAGTCTCTAGACGCAAATATTGGTGTGAGAGCTAACTCAATCAAGGAAACACTGCATGTTTGTGAAGGGCATATTGAAGAAGGATCAGCCGAGTGGTTCTTGTGGGAGAACAACTCCATTTGGCTCACTAACTTCACACACCATCAGGCTTCCAAGCGGCTCTCAAGGAAACTCAGTTTTCACACTCTATGCTTAGTGCCATTTGATTGAATTATTTAGGAATGCACCTGGTAAAGCATCCCACATAAACAAATCCTCCACATGCGGCTTTCACATGCCACCAACTCCACATTCATAGGCAACTTCAGCGCCACAGCCGTTTTCAGATAGCCCTCAATGCAAAGGCTCTAGACGCAAATATTGGTGTGAGAGCTAATTCAATCAAGGAAACTTTGCATGTTGGTGCAGGGCATATTGAAGAAGGATCAGCCGAGTGATTCTTGTGGGAGAACAACTCCATTTGGCTCACTAACTTCACACACCATCAGGCTTCCAAGCAGCTCTCAAAGAAACTCAGTTTTCACACTCTATGCTTAGTGCCCTTTGAGTGCCTAGGACTGAAATGAAGCTTGGTGAGCATCCCACACAAACGAATGCTCCACATGCGGGTTTCACATGCCACCAACCCCACATTCACAGGCAACTTCAGCGCCACAGCCGTTTTCAGATAGCCCTCAATGCAAAGGCTCTAGACACAAATATTGGTGTGAGAGCTAATTCAATCAAGGAAACACTGCATGTTGGTGAAGGGCATATTGAAGAAGGATCAGCCGAGTGGTTCTTGTGGGAGAACAACTCCATTTGGCTCACTAACTTCACACACCATCAGGCTTCCAAGCAGCTCTCAAGGAAACTCAGGTTTCACACTCTTTGCTTAGTGCCCTTTGAGTGCCTAGGACTGAAATGAAGCTTGGTGAGCATTCCACACAAACGAATGCTCCACATGCGGGTTTCACATGCCACCAACCCCACATTCACAGGCAACTTCAGCGCCACAGCCGTTTTCAGATAGGCCTCAATGCAAAGGCTCTAGACACAAATATTGGTGTGAGAGCTAATTCAATCAAGGAAACACTACATGTTGGTGAAGGGCATATTGAAGAAGGATCAGCCGAGTGGTTCTTGTGGGAGAACAACTCCATTTGGCTCACTAGCTTCACACACCATCAGGCTTGCAAGCAGCTCTCAAGGAAACTCAGTTTTCACACTCTATGCTTAGTGCCCTTTGAGTGCATTATTTAGGAATGAACCTGGTAGAGCATCCACACAAAACGAATGCTCCACATCCGGGTTTCACATGCCACCAACTCCACATTCACAGGCAACTTCTGCGCCACAGCCGTTTTCAGATAGCCCTCAATGCAAAGGCTCTAGACGCAAATATTGGTGTGAGAGCTAATTCAATCAAGGAAACACTGCATGTTGGTGCAGGGCATATTGAAGAAGGATCAGCCGAGTGGTTCTTGTGGGAGAACAACTCCATTTGGCTCACTAACTTCACACACCATCAGGCTTCCAAGCAGCTCTCAAGGAAACTCAGTTTTCACACTCTATGCTTAGTGCCCTTTGAGTGCATTATCTAGGAATGAACCTGGTAGAGCATCCCACATAAACGAATGCTCCACATGTGGGTTTCACATGCACCAACTCCACATTCACAGGCAACTTCTGCGCCACAGCCGTTTTCAGATAGCCCTCAATGCAAAGGCTCTAGACGCAAATATTGGTGTGAGAGCTAATTCAATCAAGGAAACACTGCATGTTGGTGCAGGGCATATTGAAGAAGGATCGGCCGAGTGGTTCTTGTGGGAGAACAACTCCATTGGCTCACTAACTTCACACACCATCAGGCTTCCAAGCAGCTCTCAAGGAAACTCAGTTTTCACACTCTATGCTTAGTGCCCTTGAGTGCATTATTTAGGAATGAACCTGGTAGAGCAACCCACACAAACGAATGCTCCACATGCGGGTTTCACATGCCACCAACTCCACATTCACAGGCAACTTCTGCGCCACAGCCGTTTTCAGATAGCCCTCAATGCAAAGGCTCTAGACGCAAATATTGGTGTGAGAGCTAATTCAATCAAGGAAACACTGCATGTTGGTGAAGGGCATATTGAAGAAGGATCAGCCGAGTGGTTCTTGTGGGAGAACAACTCCATTTGGCTCACTAACTTCACACACCATCAGGCTTCCAAGCAGCTCTCAAGGAAACTCAGTTTTCACACTCTATGCTTAGTGCCTTTGAGTGCATTATTTAGGAATGAACCTGGTAGAGCATCCCACACAAACGAATGCTCCACATGTGGGTTTCACATGCCACCAACTCCACATTCACAGGCAACTTCTGCGCCACAGCCGTTTTCAGGTAGCCCTCAATGCAAAGGCTCTAGACGCAAATATTGGTGTGAGAGCTAATTCAATCAAGGAAACACTGCATGTTGGTGAAGGGCATATTGAAGAAGGATCAGCCGAGTGGTTCTTGTGGGAGAACAACTCCATTTGGCTCACTAACTTCACACACCATCAGGCTTCCAAGCAGCTCTCAAGGAAAACTCAGTTTTCACACTCTATGCTTAGTGCCCTTTGAATGCATTATCTAGGAATTGAACTGGTAGAGCATCCCACACAAACGAATGCTCCACATGCGGGTTTCACATGCCACCAACTCCACATTCACAGGCAACTTCAGCGCCACAGCCGTTTTCAGATAGCCCTCAATGCAAAGGCTCTAGACGCAAATATTGGTGTGAGAGCTAATTCAATCAAGGAAACACTGCATGTTGGTGCAGGGCATATTGAAGAAGGATCAGCCGAGTGGTTCTTGTGGGAGAACAACTCCATTTGGCTCACTAACTTCACACACCATCAGGCTTCCAAGCAGCTCTCAAGGAAACTCAGTTTTCACACTCTATGCTTAGTGCCCTTTGAGTGCATTATCTAGGAATGAACCTGGTAGAGCATCCCACACAAACGAATGCTCCACATGCGGGTTTCACATGCCACCAACTCCACATTCACAGGCAACATCTGCGCCACAGCCGTTTTCAGATAGCCCTCAATGCAAAGGCTCTAGACGCAAATATTGGTGTGAGAGCTAATTCAATCAAGGAAACACTGCATGTTGGTGAAGGGCATATTGAAGAAGGATCAGCCGAGTGGTTCTTGTGGGAGAACAACTCCATTTGGCTCACTAACTTCACACACCATCAGGCTTCCAAGCAGCTCTCAAGGAAACTCAGTTTTCACACTCTATGCTTAGTGCCCTTTGAGTGCCTAGGACTGAAATGAAGCTTGGTGAGCATCCCACACAAACGAATGCTCCACATGCGGGTTTCACATGCCACCAACTCCACATTCACAGGCAACTTCAGCGCCACAGCCGTTTTCAGATAGCCCTCAATGCATAGTCTCTAGACGCAAATATTGGTGTGAGAGCTAACTCAATCAAGGAAACACTGCATGTTTGTGAAGGGCATATTGAAGAAGGATCAGCCGAGTGGTTCTTGTGGGAGAACAACTCCATTTGGCTCACTAACTTCACACACCATCAGGCTTCCAAGCGGCTCTCAAGGAAACTCAGTTTTCACACTCTATGCTTAGTGCCATTTGATTGAATTATTTAGGAATGCACCTGGTAAAGCATCCCACACAAACAAATCCTCCACATGCGGCTTTCACATGCCACCAACTCCACATTCATAGGCAACTTCAGCGCCACAGCCGTTTTCAGATAGCCCTCAATGCAAAGGCTCTAGACGCAAATATTGGTGTGAGAGCTAATTCAATCAAGGAAACTTTGCATGTTGGTGCAGGGCATATTGAAGAAGGATCAGCCGAGTGATTCTTGTGGGAGAACAACTCCATTTGGCTCACTAACTTCACACACCATCAGGCTTCCAAGCAGCTCTCAAGGAAACTCAGTTTTCACACTCTATGCTTAGTGCCCTTTGAGTGCCTAGGACTGAAATGAAGCTTGGTGAGCATCCCACACAAACGAATGCTCCACATGCGGGTTTCACATGCCACCAACTCCACATTCACAGGCAACTTCAGCGCCACAGCCGTTTTCAGAAAGCCCTCAATGCAAAGGCTCTAGACGCAAATATTGGTGTGAGAGCTAATTCAATCAAGGAAACAGTGCATGTTGGTGAAGGGCATATTGAAGAAGGATCAGCCGAGTGGTTCTTGTGGGAGAACAACTCCATTTGGCTCACTAACTTCACACACCATCAGGCTTCCAAGCAGCTCTCAAGGAAACTCAGTTTTCACACTCTATGCTTAGTGCCCTTTGAGTACCGAGGACTGAAATGAACCTTGGTGAGCATCCCACACAAAAGAATGCTCCACATGCGGGTTTTACATGCCACCAACTCCACATTCTCAGGCAACTTCAGCGCCACAGCCGTTTTCAGATAGCCCTCAATGCAAAGGCTCTAGACGCAAATATTGGTGTGAGAGCTAATTCAATCAAGGAAACACTGCATGTTGGTGAAGGGCATATTGAAGAAGGATCAGCCGAGTGGTTCTTGTGGGAGAACAACTCCATTTGGCTCACTAACTTCACACACCATCAGGCTTCCAAGCAGCTCTCAAGGAAACTCAGTTTTCACACTCTATGCTAAGTGCCCTTTGAGTGCATTATCTAGGAATGAACCTGGTAGAGCATCCCACACAAAAGAATGCTCCACATGCGGGTTTTACATGCCACCAACTCCACATTCTCAGGCAACTTCAGCGCCACAGCCGTTTTCAGATAGCCCTCAATGCAAAGGCTCTAGACGCAAATATTGGTGTGAGAGCTAATTCAATCAAGGAAACACTGCATGTTGGTGAAGGGCATATTGAAGAAGGATCAGCCGAGTGGTTCTTGTGGGAGAACAACTCCATTTGGCTCACTAACTTCACACACCATCAGGCTTCCAAGCAGCTCTCAAGGAAACTCAGTTTTCACACTCTATGCTTAGTGCCCTTTGAGTGCATTATCTAGCAATGAACCTGGTAGAGCATCCCACACAAACGAATGCTCCACATGCGGGTTTCACATGCCACCAACTCCACATTCACAGGCAACTTCAGCGCCACAGCCGTTTTCAGATAGCCCTCAATGCAAAGGCTCTAGACGCAAATATTGGTGTGAGAGCTAATTCAATCAAGGAAACACTGCATGTTGGTGCAGGGCATATTGAAGAAGGATCAGCAGAGTGGTTCTTGTGGGAGAACAACTCCATTTTGCTCACTAACTTCACACACCATCAGGCTTCCAAGCAGCTCTCAAGGAAACTCAGTTTTCACACTCTATGCTTAGTGCCCTTTGAGTGCCTAGGACTGAAATGAAGCTTGGTGAGCATCCCACACAAACGAATGCTCCACATGCGGGTTTCACATGCCACCAACTCCACATTCACAGGCAACTTCAGCGCCACAGCCGTTTTCAGATAGCCCTCAATGCAAAGGCTCTAGACGCAAATATTGGTGTGAGAGCTAATTCAATCAAAGAAACACTGCATGTTGGTGCAGGGCATATTGAAGAAGGATCAGCCGAGTGGTTCTTGTGGGAGAACAACTCCATTTGGCTCACTAACTTCACACACCATCAGGCTTCCAAGCAGCTCTCAAGGAAACTCAGTTTTCACACTCTATGCTTAGTGCCCTTTGAGTGCATTATGTAGCAATGAACCTGGTAGAGCATCTCACACAAACGAATGCTCCACATGCGGGTTTCACATGCCACCAACTCCACATTCTCAGGCAACTTCAGCGCCACAGCCGTTTTCAGGTAGCCCTCAATGCAAAGGCTCTAGACACAAATATTGGTGTGAGAGCTAATTCAATCAAGGAAACACTGCATGTTGGTGAAGGGCATATTGAAGAAGGATCAGCCGAATGGTTCTTGTGGGACAACAACTCCATTTGGCTCACTAACTTCACACACCATCAGGCTTCCAAGCAGCTCTCAAGGAAACTCAGTTTTCACACTCTATGCTTATTGCCCTTTGAGTGCATTATCTAGGAATGAACCTGGTAGAGCATCCCACACAAAGGAATCCTCCACATGCGGCTTTCACATGCCACCAACTCCACATTCATAGTCAACTTCAGCGCCACAGCCGTTTTCAGATAGCCCTCAATGCAAAGGCTCTAGACACAAATATTGGTGTGAGAGCTAATTCAATCAAGGAAACACTGCATGTTGGTGAAGGGCATATTGAAGAAGGATCAGCCGAGTGGTTCTTGTGGGAGAACAACTCCATTTGGCTCACTAACTTCACACACCATCAGGCTTCCAAGCAGCTCTCAAGGAAACTCAGTTTTCACACTCTATGCTTAGTGCCCTTTGAGTGCCTAGGACTGAAATGAAGCTTGGTGAGCATCCCACACAAACGAATGCTCCACATGCGGTTTCACATGCCACCAACTCCACATTCTCAGGCAACTTCAGCGCCACAGCCGTTTCAGATAGCCCTCAATGCAAAGGCTCTAGACGAAAATATTGGTGTGAGAGCTAATTCAATCAAGAAACACTGCATGTTGGTGCAGGGCATATTGAAGAAGGATCAGCCGAGTGGTTCTTGTGGGAGAACAACTCCATTTGGCTCACTAACTTCACACACCATCAGGCTTCCAAGCAGCTCTCAAGGAACTCAGTTTTCACACTCTATTCTTAGTGCCCTTGAGTGCATTATTTAGGAATGAACCTGGTAGAGCATCCCACACAAACGAATGCTCCACATGCGGGTTTCACATGCCACCAACTCCCCATTCACAGGCAACTTCAGCGCCACAGCCGTTTTCAGATAGCCCTCAATGCAAAGGCTCTAGACGCAAATATTGGTGTGAGAGCTAATTCAATCAAGGAAACATTGCATGTTGGTGAAGGGCATATTGAAGAAGGATCAGCGAGTGGTTTTTGTGGAGAACAACTCCATTTGGCTCACTAACTTCACACACCATCAGGCTTCCAAGCAGCTCTCAAGGAAACTCAGTTTCACACTCTATGCTTAGTGCCCTTTGAGTGCATTATCTAGCAATGAACCTGGTAGAGCATCCCACACAAACGAATGCTCCACATGCGGGTTTCACATGCCACCAACTCCACATTCACAGGCAACTTCAGCGCCACAGCCATTTTCAGATAGCCCTCAATGCAAAGGCTCTAGACGCAAATATTGGTGTGAGAGCTAATTCAATCAAAGAAACACTGCATGTTGGTGCAGGGCATATTGAAGAAGGATCAGCCGAATGGTTCTTGTGGGAGAACAACTCCATTTGGCTCACTAACTTCACACACCATCAGGCTTTAAGCAGCTCTCAAGGAAACTCAGTTTTCACACTCTATGCTAAGTGCCCTTTGAGTGCCTAGGACTGAAATGAAGCTTGGTGAGCATCCCACACAAATGAATGCTCCACATGCGGGTTTCACATGCCACCAACTCCACATTCATAGGAAACTTCAGCGCCACAGCCGTTTTCAGATAGCCCTCAATGCAAAGGCTCTGGACGCAAATATTGGTGTGAGAGCTAATTCAATCAAGGAAACACTGCATGTTGGTGAAGGGCATATTGAAGAAGGATGAGCCGAGTGGTTCTTGTGGGAGAACAACTCCATTTGGCTCACTAACTTCACACACCATCAGGCTTCCAAGCAGCTCTCAAGGAAACTCAGTTTTCACACTTTTTGCTTAATACCCTTTGAGTACCTAGGACTGAAATGAAGCTTGGTGAGCATCCCACACAAACGAATGCTCCACATGCGGGTTTCACATGCCACCAACTCCACATTCACAGGCAACTTCAGCGCCACAGCCGTTTTCAGATAGCCCTCAATGCAAAGGCTCTAGACGAAAATATTGGTGTGAGAGCTAATTCAATCAAGGAAACACTGCATGTTGGTGAAGGGCATATTGAAGAAGGATCAGCCGAGTGGTTCTTGTGGGAGAACAACTCCATTTGGCTCACTAACTTCACACACCATCAGGCTTCCAAGCAGCTCTCAAGGAAACTCAGTTTTCACACTCTATGCTTAGTGCCCTTTGAGTGCATTATCTAGGAATGAACCTGTTACAGCATCACACACAAACGAATGCTCCACATGCGGGTTTCACATGCCACCAACTCCACATTCACAGGCAACTTCAGCGCCACAGCCGTTTTCAGATAGCCCTCAATGCAAAGGCTCTAGACGCAAATATTGGTGTGAGAGCTAATTCAATCAAGGAAACACTGCATGTTGGTGAAGGGCATATTGAAGAAGGATCAGCCGAGTGGTTCTTGTGGGAGAACAACTCCATTTGGCTCACTAACTTCACACACCATCAGGCTTCCAAGCAGCTCTCAAGGAAACTCAGTTTTCACACTCTATGCTTAGTGCCCTTTGAGTGCATTATCTAGGAATGAACCTGGTAGAGCATCCCACACAAACGAATGCTCCACATGCGGGTTTCACATGCCACGAACTCCACATTCACAGGCAACTTCAGCACCACAGCCGTTCTCAGATAGCCCTCAATGCAAAGGCTCTAGACGCAAATATTGGTGTGAGAGCTAATTCAATCAAGGAAACACTGCATGTTGGTGAAGGGCATATGGAAGAAGGATCAGCCGAGTGGTTCTTGTGGGAGAACAACTCCATTTGGCTCACTAACTTCACACACCATCAGGTTTCCAAGCAGCTCTCAAGGAAACTCAGTTTTCACACTCTATGCTTAGTGTCCTTTGAGTGCCTAGGACTGAAATGAAGCTTGGTGAGCATCCCACACAAACGAATGCTCCACATGCGGGTTTCACATGCCACCAACTCCACATTCACAGGCAACTTCAGCGCCACAGCCGTTTTCAGATAGCCCTCAATGCAAAGGCTCTAGACGCAAATATTGGTGTGAGAGCTAATTCAATCAAGGAAACACTGCATGTTGGTGAAGGGCATATTGAAGAAGGATCAGCAGAGTGGTTCTTGTGGCAGAACAACTCCATTTGGCTCACTAACTTCACACACCATCAGGCTTCCAAGCAGCTCTCAAGGAAACTCAGTTTTCACACTCTATGCTTAGTGCCCTTTGAGTGCATTATCTAGGAATGAACCTGTTACAGCATCACACACAAACGAATGCTCCACATGCGGGTTTCACATGCCACCAACTCCACATTCACAGGCAACTTCAGCGCCACAGCCGTTTTCAGATAGCCCTCAATGCAAAGGCTCTAGACGCAAATATTGGTGTGAGAGATAATACAATCAAGGAAACACTGCATGTTGGTGAAAGGCATATTGAAGAAGGATGAGCCGAGTGGTTCTTGTGGGAGAACAACTCCATTTGGCTCACTAACTTCACACACCATCAGGCTTCCAAGCAGCTCTCAAGGAAACTCAGTTTTCACACTTTATGCTTAATACCCTTTGAGTACCTAGGACTGAAATGAAGCTTGGTGAGCATCCCACACAAACGAATGCTCCACATGCGGGTTTCACATGCCACCAACTCCACATTCACAGGCAACTTCAGCGCCACAGCCGTTTTCAGATAGCCCTCAATGCAAAGGCTCTAGACGCAAATATTGGTGTGAGAGCTAATTCAATCAAGGAAACACTGCATGTTGGTGAAGGGCATATTGAAGAAGGATCAGCCGAGTGGTTCTTGTGGGAGAACAACTCCATTTGGCTCACTAACTTCACACACCATCAGGCTTCCAAGCAGCTCTCAAGCAAACTCAGTTTTCACACTTTATGCTTAATACCCTTTGAGTACCTAGGACTGAAATTAAGCTTGGTGAGCATCCCACACAAACAAATGCTCCACATGCGGGTTTCACATGCCACCAACTCCACATTCACAGGCAACTTCAGCGCCACAGCCGTTTTCAGATAGCCCTCAATGCAAAGGCTCTAGACGCAAATATTGGTGTGAGAGATAATACAATCAAGGAAACACTGCATGTTGGTGAAGGGCATATTGAAGAAGGATGAGCCGAGTGGTTCTTGTGGGAGAACAACTCCATTTGGCTCACTAACTTCACACACCATCAGGCTTCCAAGCAGCTCTCAAGGAAACTCAGTTTTCACACTTTATGCTTAATACCCTTTGAGTACCTAGGACTGAAATGAAGCTTGGTGAGCATCCCACACAAACGAATGCTCCACATGCGGGTTTCACATGCCACCAACTCCACATTCACAGGCAACTTCAGCGCCACAGCCGTTTTCAGATAGCCCTCAATGCAAAGGCTCTAGACGCAAATATTGGTGTGAGAGCTAATTCAATCAAGGAAACACTGCATGTTGGTGAAGGGCATATTGAAGAAGGATCAGCCGAGTGGTTCTTGTGGGAGAACAACTCCATTTGGCTCACTAACTTCACACACCATCAGGCTTCCAAGCAGCTCTCAAGGAAACTCAGTTTCCACACTCTATGCTTAGTGCCATTTGAGTGAATTATTTAGGAATGAACCTGGTAGAGCAACCCACACAAACGAATGCTCCACATGCGGGTTTCACATGCCACCAACTCCACATTCTCACGCAACTTCAGCGCCACAGCCGTTTTCAAATAGCCCTCAATGCAAAGGCTCTAGACGCAAATATTGGTGTGAGAGCTAATTCAATCAAGGAAACACTGCATGTTGGTGAAGGGCATATTGAAGAAGGATCAGCCGAGTGGTTCTTGTGGGAGAACAACTCCATTTGGCTCACTAACTTCACACACCATCAGGCTTCCAAGCAGCTCTCAAGGAAACTCAGTTTTCACACTCTATGCTTAGTGCCCTTTGAGTGCCTAGGACAGAAATGAACCTGGTAGAGCATCCCACACAAACGAATGCTCCCCATGCGGGTTTCACATGCCACCAACTCCACATTCACAGGCAACTTCAGCGCCACAGCCGTTTTCAGATAGCCCTCAATGCAAAGGCTCTGGACGCAAATATTGGTGTGAGAGCTAATTCAATCAAGGAAACACTGCATGTTGGTGAAGGGCATATTGAAGAAGGATCAGCCGAGTGGTTCTTGTGGGAGAACAACTCCATTTGGCTCACTAACTTCACACACCATCAGGCTTCCAAGCAGCTCTCAAGGAAACTCAGTTTTCACACTATGCTTAGTGCCCTTTGAGTGCATTATTTAGGAATGAACCTTGTAGAGCATCCCACACAAACGAATGCTCCACATGCGGGTTTCACATGCCACCAACTCCACATTCACAGGCAACTTCAGCGCCACAGCCGTTTTCAGATAGCCCTCAATGCAAAGGCTCTGGACGCAAATATTGGTGTGAGAGCTAATTCAATCAAGGAAACACTGCATGTTGGTGAAGGGCATATTGAAGAAGGATCAGCCGAGTGGTTCTTGTGGGAGAACAACTCCATTTGGCTCACTAACTTCACACACCATCAGGCTTCCAAGCAGCTCTCAAGGAAACTCAGTTTTCACACTCTATGCTTAGTGCCCTTTGAGTGTATTATTTAGGAATGAACCTGGTAGAGCATCCCACACAAACAAATGCTCCACATGCGGGTTTCACATGCCACCAACTCCACATTCACAGGCAACTTCAGGTCCACAGCCGTTTTCAGATAGCCCTCAATACAAAGGCTCTAGACGCAAATATTGGTGTGAGAGCTAATTCAATCAAGGAAACACTGCATGTTGGTGAAGGGCATATTGAAGAAGGATCAGCCGAGTGGTTCTTGTGGGAGAACAACTCCATTTGGCTCACTAACTTCACACACCATCAGGCTTCCAAGCAGCTCTCAAGGAAACTCAGTTTTCACACTCTATGCTTAGTGCCCTTGAGTGCATTATCTTCGAATGAACCTGGTAGAGCATCCCACACACATGAATGCTCCACATGCGGGTTTCACATGCCACCAACTCCACATTCTCACGCAACTTCAGCGCCACAGCCGTTTTCAGATAGCCCTCAATGCAAAGGCTCTAGACGCAAATATTGGTGTGAGAGCTAATTCAATCAAGGAAACACTGCTTGTTGGTGAAGGGCATATTGAAGAAGGATCAGCCGAGTGGATCTTGTGGGAGAACAACTCCATTTGGCTCACTAACTTCACACACCATCAGGCTTCCAAGCAGCTCTCAAGGAAACTCAGTTTTCACACTCTATGCTTAGTGCCCTTTGAGTGTATTATTTAGGAATGAACCTGGTAGAGCATCCCACACAAACGAATGCTCCACATGCGGGTTTCACATGCCACCAACTCCACATTCACAGGCAACTTCAGCGCCACAGCCGTTTTCAGATATCCCTCAATGCAAAGGCTCTAGACGCAAATATTGGTGTGAGAGCTAATTCAATCAAGGAAACACTGCATGTTGGTGAAGGGCATATGGAAGAAGGATCAGCCGAGTGGTTCTTGTGGGAGAACAACTCCATTTGGCTCACTAACTTCACACACCATCAGGCTTTAAGCAGCTCTCAAGGAAACTCAGTTTTCACACTCTATGCTTAGTGCCCTTTGAGTGCCTAGGACTGAAATGAAGCTTGGTGAGCATCCCACACAAACGAATGCTCCACATGCGGATTTCATATGCCACCAACTCCACATTCTTAGGAAACTTCAGCGCCACAGCCGTTTTCAGATAGCCCTCAATGCAAAGGCTCTAGACGCAAATATTGGTGTGAGAGCTAATTCAATCAAGGAAACACTGCATGTTGGTGAAGGGCATATTGAAGAAGGATCAGCTGAGTGGTTCTTGTGGGAGAACAACTCCGTTTGGCTCACTAACTTCACACACCATCAGGCTTCCAAGCAGCTCTCAAGGAAACTCAGTTTTCACACTCTATGCTTAGTGCCCTTTGAGTGTATTATTTAGGAATGAACCTGGTAGAGCATCCCACACAAACAAATGCTCCACATGCGGGTTTCACATGCCACCAACTCCACATTCACAGGCAACTTCAGGTCCACAGCCGTTTTCAGATAGCCCTCAATGCAAAGGCTCTAGACGCAAATATTGGTGTGAGAGCTAATTCAATCAAGGAAACACTGCATGTTGGTGAAGGGCATATTGAAGAAGGATCAGCCGAGTGGTTCTTGTGGGAGAACAACTCCATTTGGCTCACTAACTTCACACACCATCAGGCTTCCAAGCAGCTCTCAAGGAAACTCAGTTTTCACACTCTATGCTTAGTGCCCTTTGAGTGCATTATCTAGGAATGAACCTGGTAGAGCATCCCACACACATGAATGCTCCACATGCGGGTTTCACATGCCACCAACTCCACATTCTCACGCAACTTCAGCGCCACAGCCGTTTTCAGATAGCCCTCAATGCAAAGGGTCTAGACGCAAATATTGGGTGTGAGAGCTAATTCAATCAAGGAAACACTGCATGTTGGTGAAGGGCATATTGAAGAAGGATCAGCCGAGTGGATCTTGTGGGAGAACAACTCCATTTGGCTCACTAACTTCACACACCATCAGGCTTCCAAGCAGCTCTCAAGGAAACTCAGTTTTCACACTCTATGCTTAGTGCCCTTTGAGTGTATTATTTAGGAATGAACCTGGTAGAGCATCCCACACAAACGAATGCTCCACATGCGGGTTTCACATGCCACCAACTCCACATTCACAGGCAACTTCAGCGCCACAGCCGTTTTCAGATATCCCTCAATGCAAAGGCTCTAGACGCAAATATTGGTGTGAGAGCTAATTCAATCAAGGAAACACTGCATGTTGGTGAAGGGCATATGGAAGAAGGATCAGCCGAGTGGTTCTTGTGGGAGAACAACTCCATTTGGCTCACTAACTTCACACACCATCAGGCTTTAAGCAGCTCTCAAGGAAACTCAGTTTTCACACTCTATGCTTAGTGCCCTTTGAGTGCCTAGGACTGAAATGAAGCTTGGTGAGCATCCCACACAAACGAATGCTCCACATGCGGATTTCACATGCCACCAACTCCACATTCTTAGGAAACTTCAGCGCCACAGCCGTTTTCAGATAGCCCTCAATGCAAAGGCTCTAGACGCAAATATTGGTGTGAGAGCTAATTCAATCAAGGAAACACTGCATGTTGGTGAAGGGCATATTGAAGAAGGATCAGCTGAGTGGTTCTTGTGGGAGAACAACTCCGTTTGGCTCACTAACTTCACACACCATCAGGCTTCCAAGCAGCTCTCAAGGAAACTCAGTTTTCACACTCTATGCTTAGTGCCCTTTGAGTGCATTATTTAGGAATGAACCTGATAGAGCATCCCACACAAACGAATCCTCCACATGCGGCTTTCACATGCCACCAACTCCACATTCTCAGGCAACTTCAGCGCCACAGCCGTTTTCAGATAGTCCTCAATGCAAAGGCTCTAGACACAAATATTGGTGTGAGAGCTAATTCAATCAAGGAAACACTGCATGTTGGTGAAGGGCATATTGAAGAAGGATCAGCAGAGTGGTTCTTGTGGGAGAACAACTCCATTTGGCTCACTAACTTCACACACCATCAGGCTTCCAAGCAGCTCTCAAGGAAACTCAGTTTTCACACTCTATGCTTAGTGCCCTTTGAGTGCATTATCTAGGAATGAACCTGGTAGAGCATCCCACACAAACGAATGCTCCACATGCGGGTTTCACATGCCACCAACTCCACATTCTCAGGCAACTTCAGCGCCACAGCCGTTTTCAGATAGCCCTCAATGCAAAGGCTCTAGACGCAAATATTGGTGTGAGAGCTAATTCAATCAAGGAAACACTGCATGTTGGTGAAGGGCATATTGAAGAAGGATCAGCCGAGTGGTTCTTGTGGGAGAACAACTCCATTTGGCTCACTAACTTCACACACCATCAGGCTTCCAAGCAGCTCTCAAGGAAACTCAGTTTTCACACTCTATGCTTAGTGCCCTTTGAGTGCATTATCTAGGAATGAACCTGGTAGAGCATCCCACACAAACGAATGCTCCACATTCGGGTTTCACATGCCACCAACTCCACATTCACAGGCAACTTCTGCGCCACAGCCGTTTTCAGATAGCCCTCAATGCAAAGGCTCTAGATGCAAATATTGGTGTGAGAGTTAATTCAATCAAGGAAGCACTGCATGTTGGTGAAGGGCATATTGAAGAAGGATCAGCCGAGTGGTTCTTGTGGGAGAACAACTCCATTTGGCTCACTAACTTCACACACCATCAGGCTTCCAAGCAGCTCTCAAGGAAACTCAGTTTTCACACTCTATGCTTTGTGCCCTTTGAGTGCATTATCTAGGAATGAACCTGGTAGAGCATCCCACACAAACGAATGCTCCACATGCGGGTTTCACATGCCACGAACTCCACATTCACAGGCAACTTCAGCACAACAGCCGTTCTCAGATAGCCCTCAATGCAAAGGCTCTAGACGCAAATATTGGTGTGAGAGCTAATTCAATCAAGGAAACACTGCATGTTGGTGAAGGGCATATTGAAGAAGGATCAGCCGAGTGGTTCTTGTGGGAGAACAACTCCATTTGGCTCACTAACTTCACACACCATCAGGTTTCCAAGCAGCTCTCAAGGAAACTCAGTTTTCACACTCTATGCTTAGTGTCCTTTGAGTGCCTAGGACTGAAATGAAGCTTGGTGAGCATCCCACACAAACGAATGCTCCACATGCGGGTTTCACATGCCACCAACTCCACATTCACAGGCAACTTCAGCGCCACAGCCGTTTTCAGATAGCCCTCAATGCAAAGGCTCTAGACGCAAATATTGGTGTGAGAGCTAATTCAATCAAGGAAACACTGCATGTTGGTGAAGGGCATATTGAAGAAGGATCAGCCGAGTGGTTCTTGTGGGAGAACAACTCCATTTGGCTCACTAACTTCACACACCATCAGGCTTCCAAGCAGCTCTCCAGGAAACTCAGTTTTCACACTCTATGCTTAGTGCCCTTTGAGTGCATTATCTAGGAATGAACCTGTTACAGCATCACACACAAACGAATGCTCCACATGGGGGTTTCACATGCCACCAACTCCACATTCACAGGCAACTTCAGCGCCACAGCCGTTTTCAGATAGCCCTCAATGCAAAGGCTCTAGACGCAAATATTGGTGTAAGAGCTAATTCAATCAAGGAAACACTGCATGTTGGTGAAGGGCATATTAAAGAAGGATCGGCCGAGTGGTTCTTGTGGGAGAACAACTCTATTTGGCTCACTAACTTCACACACCATCAGGCTTCCAAGCAGCTCTCAAGGAAACTCAGTTTTCACACTCTATGCTTAGTGCCCTTTGAGTGCAATATCTAGGAAGGAACCTGGTAGAGCATCCCACACAAACGAATGCTCCACATGCGGGTTTCACATGCCACCAACTCCACATTCACAGGCAACCAACTTCAGCGGCACAGCCGTTTTCAGATAGCCCTCAATGCAAAGGCTCTAGACGCAAATATTGGTGTGAGAGATAATTCAATCAAGGAAACACTGCATGTTGGTGAAGGGCATATTGAAGAAGGATCAGCCGAGTGGTTCTTGTGGGAGAACAACTCCATTTGGCTCACTAACTTCACAAACCATCAGGCTTCTAAGCAGCTCTCAAGGAAACTCAGTTTTCACACTCTATGCTTAGTGCCCATTGAGTACCTAGGACTGAAATGAAGCTTGGTGAGCATCCCACACAAACGAATGCTCCACATGCGGGTTTCACATGCCACCAACTCCACATTCTCAGGCAACTTCAGCGCCACAGCCGTTTTCAGATAGCCCTCAATGCAAAGGCTCTAGATGCAAATATTGGTGTGAGAGCTAATTCAATCAAGGAAACACTGCATGTTGGTGAAGGGCATATTGAAGAAGGATCAGCCGAGTGGTTCTTGTGGGAGAACAACTCCATTTGGCTCACTAACTTCACACACCATCAGGCTTCCAAGCAGCTCTCAAGGAAACTCAGTTTTCACACTCTATGCTTAGTGCCCTTTGAGTGCATTATCTAGGAATGAACCTGGCAGAGCATCCCACACAAACGAATGCTCCACATGCGGGTTTCACATGCCACCAACTCCACATTCACAGGCAACTTCTGCGCCACAGCCGTTTTCAGATAGCCCTCAATGCAAAGGCTCTAGACGCAAATTTGGTGAGAGATAATACAATCAAGGAAACACTGCATGTTGGTGAAGGGCATATTGAAGAAGGATGAGCCGAGTGGTTCTTGTGGGAGAACAACTCCATTTGGCTCACTAACTTCACACACCATCAGGCTTCCAAGCAGCTCTCAAGGAAACTCAGTTTTCACACTTTATGCTTAATACCCTTTGAGTACCTAGGACTGAAATGAAGCTTGGTGAGCATCCCACACAAACGAATGCTCCACATGCGGGTTTCACATGCCACCAACTCCACATTCACAGGCAACTTCAGCGCCACAGCCGTTTTCAGATAGCCCTCAATGCAAAGGCTCTAGACGCAAATATTGGTGTGAGAGCTAATTCAATCAAGGAAACACTGCATGTTGGTGAAGGGCATATTGAAGAAGGATCAGCCGAGTGGTTCTTGTGGGAGAACAACTCCATTTGGCTCACTAACTTCACACACCATCAGGCTTCCAAGCAGCTCTCAAGCAAACTCAGTTTTCACACTTTATGCTTAATACCCTTTGAGTACCTAGGACTGAAATGAAGCTTGGTGAGCATCCCACACAAACGAATGCTCCACATGCGGGTTTCACATGCCACCAACTCCACATTCACAGGCAACTTCAGCGCCACAGCCGTTTTCAGATAGCCCTCAATGCAAAGGCTCTAGACGCAAATATTGGTGTGAGAGATAATACAATCAAGGAAACACTGCATGTTGGTGAAGGGCATATTGAAGAAGGATGAGCCGAGTGGTTCTTGTGGGAGAACAACTCCATTTGGCTCACTAACTTCACACACCATCAGGCTTCCAAGCAGCTCTCAAGGAAACTCAGTTTTCACACTTTATGCTTAATACCCTTTGAGTACCTAGGACTGAAATGAAGCTTGGTGAGCATCCCACACAAACGAATGCTCCACATGCGGGTTTCACATGCCACCAACTCCACATTCACAGGCAACTTCAGCGCCACAGCCGTTTTCAGATAGCCCTCAATGCAAAGGCTCTAGACGCAAATATTGGTGTGAGAGCTAATTCAATCAAGGAAACACTGCATGTTGGTGAAGGGCATATTGAAGAAGGATCAGCCGAGTGGTTCTTGTGGGAGAACAACTCCATTTGGCTCACTAACTTCACACACCATCAGGCTTCCAAGCAGCTCTCCAGGAAACTCAGTTTTCACACTCTATGCTTAGTGCCCTTTGAGTGCATTATCTAGGAATGAACCTGTTACAGCATCACACACAAACGAATGCTCCACATGCGGGTTTCACATGCCACCAACTCCACATTCACAGGCAACTTCAGCGCCACAGCCGTTTTCAGATAGCCCTCAATGCAAAGGCTCTAGACGCAAATATTTGTGTAAGAGCTAATTCAATCAAGGAAACACTGCATGTTGGTGAAGGGCATATTGAAGAAGGATCGGCCGAGTGGATCCTGTGGGAGAACAACTCTATTTGGCTCACTAACTTCACACACCATCAGGCTTCCAAGCAGCTCTCAAGGAAACTCAGTTTTCACACTCTATGCTTAGTGCCCTTTGAGTGCAATATCTAGGAAGGAACCTGGTAGAGCATCCCACACAAACGAATGCTCCACATGCGGGTTTCACATGCCACCAACTCCACATTCACAGGCAACCAACTTCAGCGCCACAGCCGTTTTCAGATAGCCCTCAATGCAAAGGCTCTAGACGCAAATATTGGTGTGAGAGCTAATTCAATCAAGGAAACACTGCATGTTGGTGAAGGGCATATTGAAGAAGGATCAGCCGAGTGGTTCTTGTGGGAGAACAACTCCATTTGGCTCACTAACTTCACACACCATCAGGCTTCCAAGCAGCTCTCAAGGAAACTCAGTTTTCACACTCTATGCTTAGTGCCCTTTGAGTGCATTATCTAGGAATGAACCTGGTAGAGCATCCCACACAAACGAATGCTCCACATGCGGGTTTCACATGCCACCAACTCCACATTCACAGGCAACTTCAGCACCACAGCCGTTCTCAGATAGCCCTCAATGCAAAGGCTCTAGACGCAAATATTGGTGTGAGAGCTAATTCAATCAAGGAAACACTGCATGTTGGTGAAGGGCATATTGAAGAAGGATCAGCCGAGTGGTTCTTGTGGGAGAACAACTCCATTTGGCTCACTAACTTCACACACCATCAGGCTTCCAAGCAGCTCTCAAGCAAACTCAGTTTTCACACTTTATGCTTAATACCCTTTGAGTACCTAGGACTGAAATGAAGCTTGGTGAGCATCCCACACAAACGAATGCTCCACATGCGGGTTTCACATGCCACCAACTCCACATTCACAGGCAACTTCAGCGCCACAGCCGTTTTCAGATAGCCCTCAATGCAAAGGCTCTAGACGCAAATATTGGTGTGAGAGATAATACAATCAAGGAAACACTGCATGTTGGTGAAGGGCATATTGAAGAAGGATGAGCCGAGTGGTTCTTGTGGGAGAACAACTCCATTTGGCTCACTAACTTCACACACCATCAGGCTTCCAAGCAGCTCTCAAGGAAACTCAGTTTTCACACTTTATGCTTAATACCCTTTGAGTACCTAGGACTGAAATGAAGCTTGGTGAGCATCCCACACAAACGAATGCTCCACATGCGGGTTTCACATGCCACCAACTCCACATTCACAGGCAACTTCAGCGCCACAGCCGTTTTCAGATAGCCCTCAATGCAAAGGCTCTAGACGCAAATATTGGTGTGAGAGCTAATTCAATCAAGGAAACACTGCATGTTGGTGAAGGGCATATTGAAGAAGGATCAGCCGAGTGGTTCTTGTGGGAGAACAACTCCATTTGGCTCACTAACTTCACACACCATCAGGCTTCCAAGCAGCTCTCCAGGAAACTCAGTTTTCACACTCTATGCTTAGTGCCCTTTGAGTGCATTATCTAGGAATGAACCTGTTACACCATCACACACAAACGAATGCTCCACATGCGGGTTTCACATGCCACCAACTCCACATTCACAGGCAACTTCAGCGCCACAGCCGTTTTCAGATAGCCCTCAATGCAAAGGCTCTAGACGCAAATATTTGTGTAAGAGCTAATTCAATCAAGGAAACACTGCATGTTGGTGAAGGGCATATTGAAGAAGGATCGGCCGAGTGGATCTTGTGGGAGAACAACTCTATTTGGCTCACTAACTTCACACACCATCAGGCTTCCAAGCAGCTCTCAAGGAAACTCAGTTTTCACACTCTATGCTTAGTGCCCTTTGAGTGCAATATCTAGGAAGGAACCTGGTAGAGCATCCCACACAAACGAATGCTCCACATGCGGGTTTCACATGCCACCAACTCCACATTCACAGGCAACCAACTTCAGCGCCACAGCCGTTTTCAGATAGCCCTCAATGCAAAGGCTCTAGACGCAAATATTGGTGTGAGAGCTAATTCAATCAAGGAAACACTGCATGTTGGTGAAGGGCATATTGAAGAAGGATCAGCCGAGTGGTTCTTGTGGGAGAACAACTCCATTTGGCTCACTAACTTCACACACCATCAGGCTTCCAAGCAGCTGTCAAGGAAACTCAGTTTTCACACTCTATGCTTAGTGCCCTTTGAGTGCATTATCTAGGAATGAACCTGGTAGAGCATCCCACACAAACGAATGCTCCACATGCGGGTTTCACATGCCACCAACTCCACATTCACAGGCAACTTCAGCACCACAGCCGTTCTCAGATAGCCCTCAATGCAAAGGCTCTAGACGCAAATATTGGTGTGAGAGCTAATTCAATCAAGGAAACACTGCATGTTGGTGAAGGGCATATTGAAGAAGGATCAGCCGAGTGGTTCTTGTGGGAGAACAACTCCATTTGGCTCACTAACTTCACACACCATCAGGTTTCCAAGCAGCTCTCAAGGAAACTCAGTTTTCACACTCTATGCTTAGTGTCCTTTGAGTGCCTAGGACTGAAATGAAGCTTGGTGAGCATCCCACACAAACGAATTCTCCACATGCGGGTTTCACATGCCACCAACTCCACATTCACAGGCAACTTCAGCGCCACAGCCGTTTTCAGATAGCCCTCAATGCAAAGGCTCTAGACGCAAATATTGGTGTGAGAGCTAATTCAATCAAGGAAACACTGCATGTTGGTGAAGGGCATATTGAAGAAGGATCAGCCGAATGGTTCTTGTGGGAGAACAACTCCATTTGGCTCACTAACTTCACACACCATCAGGCTTCCAAGCAGCTCTCCAGGAAACTCAGTTTTCACACTCTATGCTTAGTGCCCTTTGAGTGCATTATCTAGGAATGAACCTGTTACAGCATCACACACAAACGAATGCTCCACATGCGGGTTTCACATGCCACCAACTCCACATTCACAGGCAACTTCAGCGCCACAGCCGTTTTCAGATAGCCCTCAATGCAAAGGCTCTAGACGCAAATATTGGTGTAAGAGCTAATTCAATCAAGGAAACACTGCATGTTGGTGAAGGGCATATTGAAGAAGGATCGGCAGAGTGGTTCTTGTGGGAGAACAACTCTATTTGGCTCACTAACTTCACACACCATCAGGCTTCCAAGCAGCTCTCAAGGAAACTCAGTTTTCACACTCTATGCTTAGTGCCCTTTGAGTGCAATATCTAGGAAGGAACCTGGTAGAGCATCCCACACAAACGAATGCTCCACATGCGGGTTTCACATGCCACCAACTCCACATTCACAGGCAACTTCTGCGCCACAGCCGTTTTCAGATAGCCCTCAATGCAAAGGCTCTAGACGCAAATTTGGTGAGAGATAATACAATCAAGGAAACACTGCATGTTGGTGAAGGGCATATTGAAGAAGGATGAGCCGAGTGGTTCTTGTGGGAGAACAACTCCATTTGGCTCACTAACTTCACACACCATCAGGCTTCCAAGCAGCTCTCAAGGAAACTCAGTTTTCACACTTTATGCTTAATACCCTTTGAGTACCTAGGACTGAAATGAAGCTTGGTGAGCATCCCACACAAACGAATGCTCCACATGCGGGTTTCACATGCCACCAACTCCACATTCACAGGCAACTTCAGCGCCACAGCCGTTTTCAGATAGCCCTCAATGCAAAGGCTCTAGACGCAAATATTGGTGTGAGAGATAATACAATCAAGGAAACACTGCATGTTGGTGAAAGGCATATTGAAGAAGGATGAGCCGAGTGGTTCTTGTGGGAGAACAACTCCATTTGGCTCACTAACTTCACACACCATCAGGCTTCCAAGCAGCTCTCAAGGAAACTCAGTTTTCACACTTTATGCTTAATACCCTTTGAGTACCTAGGACTGAAATGAAGCTTGGTGAGCATCCCACACAAACGAATGCTCCACATGCGGGTTTCACATGCCACCAACTCCACATTCACAGGCAACTTCAGCGCCACAGCCGTTTTCAGATAGCCCTCAATGCAAAGGCTCTAGACGCAAATATTGGTGTGAGAGCTAATTCAATCAAGGAAACACTGCATGTTGGTGAAGGGCATATTGAAGAAGGATCAGCCGAGTGGTTCTTGTGGGAGAACAACTCCATTTGGCTCACTAACTTCACACACCATCAGGCTTCCAAGCAGCTCTCAAGCAAACTCAGTTTTCACACTTTATGCTTAATACCCTTTGAGTACCTAGGACTGAAATGAAGCTTGGTGAGCATCCCACACAAACGAATGCTCCACATGCGGGTTTCACATGCCACCAACTCCACATTCACAGGCAACTTCAGCGCCACAGCCGTTTTCAGATAGCCCTCAATGCAAAGGCTCTAGACGCAAATATTGGTGTGAGAGATAATACAATCAAGGAAACACTGCATGTTGGTGAAGGGCATATTGAAGAAGGATCAGCCGAGTGGTTCTTGTGGGAGAACAACTCCATTTGGCTCACTAACTTCACACACCATCAGGCTTCCAAGCAGCTCTCCAGGAAACTCAGTTTTCACACTCTATGCTTAGTGCCCTTTGAGTGCATTATCTAGGAATGAACCTGTTACAGCATCACACACAAACGAATGCTCCACATGCGGGTTTCACATGCCACCAACTCCACATTCACAGGCAACTTCAGCGCCACAGCCGTTTTCAGATAGCCCTCAATGCAAAGGCTCTAGACGCAAATATTGCTGTAAGAGCTAATTCAATCAAGGAAACACTGCATGTTGGTGAAGGGCATATTGAAGAAGGATCGGCAGAGTGGTTCTTGTGGGAGAACAACTCTATTTGGCTCACTAACTTCACACACCATCAGGCTTCCAAGCAGCTCTCAAGGAAACTCAGTTTTCACACTCTATGCTTAGTGCCCTTTGAGTGCAATATCTAGGAAGGAACCTGGTAGAGCATCCCACACAAACGAATGCTCCACATGCGGGTTTCACATGCCACCAACTCCACATTCACAGGCAACCAACTTCAGCGCCACAGCCGTTTCAGATAGCCCTCAATGCAAAGGCTCTAGACGCAAATATTGGTGTGAGAGATAATTCAATCAAGGAAACACTGCATGTTGGTGAAGGGCATATTGAAGAAGGATCAGCCGAGTGGTTCTTGTGGGAGAACAACTCCATTTGGCTCACTAACTTCACACACCATCAGGCTTCCAAGCAGCTCTCAAGGAAACTCAGTTTTCACACTTTATGCTTAATACCCTTTGAGTACCTAGGACTGAAATGAAGCTTGGTGAGCATCCCACACAAACGAATGCTCCACATGCGGGTTTCACATGCCACCAACTCCACATTCACAGGCAACTTCAGCGCCACAGCCGTTTTCAGATAGCCCTCAATGCAAAGGCTCTAGACGCAAATATTGGTGTGAGAGATAATTCAATCAAGGAAACACTGCATGTTGGTGCAGGGCATATTGAAGAAGGATCAGCCGAGTGGTTCTTGTGGGAGAACAACTCCATTTGGCTCACTAACTTCACACACCATCAGGCTTCCAAGCAGCTCTCAAGCAAACTCAGTTTTCACACTTTATGCTTAATACCCTTTGAGTACCTAGGACTGAAATGAAGCTTGGTGAGCATCCCACACAAACGAATGCTCCACATGCGGGTTTCACATGCCACCAACTCCACATTCACAGGCAACTTCAGCGCCACAGCCGTTTTCAGATAGCCCTCAATGCAAAGGCTCTAGACGCAAATATTGGTGTGAGAGCTAATTCAATCAAGGAAACACTGCATGTTGGTGAAGGGCATATTGAAGAAGGATCAGCCGAGTGGTTCTTGTGGGAGAACAACTCCATTTGGCTCACTAACTTCACACACCATCAGGCTTCCAAGCAGCTCTCAAGCAAACTCAGTTTTCACACTTTATGCTTAATACCCTTTGAGTACCTAGGACTGAAATGAAGCTTGGTGAGTATCCCACACAAACGAATGCTCCACATGCGGGTTTCACATGCCACGAACTCCACATTCACAGGCAACTTCAGCGCCACAGCCGTTTTCAGATAGCCCTCAATGCAAAGGCTCTAGACGCAAATATTGGTGTGAGAGATAATACAATCAAGGAAACACTGCATGTTGGTGAAGGGCATATTGAAGAAGGATGAGCCGAGTGGTTCTTGTGGGAGAACAACTCCATTTGGCTCACTAACTTCACACACCATCAGGCTTCCAAGCAGCTCTCAAGGAAACTCAGTTTTCACACTTTATGCTTAATACCCTTTGAGTACCTAGGACTGAAATGAAGCTTGGTGAGCATCCCACACAAACGAATGCTCCACATGCGGGTTTCACATGCCACCAACTCCACATTCACAGGCAACTTCTGCGCCACAGCCGTTTTCAGATAGCCCTCAATGCAAAGGCTCTAGACGCAAATATTGGTGTGAGAGCTAATTCAATCAAGGAAACACTGCATGTTGGTGAAGGGCATATTGAAGAAGGATCAGCCGAGTGGTTCTTGTGGAGAACAACTCCATTTGGCTCACTAACTTCACACACCATCAGGCTTCCAAGCAGCTCTCAAGGAAACTCAGTTTTCACACTCTATGCTTAGTGCCCTTTGAGTGCATTATCTAGGAATGAACCTGTTACAGCATCACACACAAACGAATGCTCCACATGCGGGTTTCACATGCCACCAACTCCACATTCACAGGCAACTTCAGCGCCACAGCCGTTTTCAGATAGCCCTCAATGCAAAGGCTCTAGACGCAAATATTGGTGTAAGAGCTAATTCAATCAAGGAAACACTGCATGTTGGTGAAGGGCATATTGAAGAAGGATCGGCCGAGTGGATCTTGTGGGAGAACAACTCTATTTGGCTCACTAACTTCACACACCATCAGGCTTCCAAGCAGCTCTCAAGGAAACTCAGTTTTCACACTCTATGCTTAGTCCCCTTTGAGTGCAATATCTAGGAAGGAACCTGGTAGAGCATCCCACACAAACGAATGCTCCACATGTGGGTTTCACATGCCACCAACTCCACATTCACAGGCAACCAACTTCAGCGCCACAGCCGTTTTCAGATAGCCCTCAATGCAAAGGCTCTAGACGCAAATATTGGTGTGAGAGATAATTCAATCAAGGAAACACTGCATGTTGGTGAAGGGCATATAAAAGAAGGATCAGCCGAGTGGTTCTTGTGGGAGAACAACTCCATTTGGCTCACTAACTTCACAAACCATCAGGCTTCTAAGCAGCTCTCAAGGAAACTCAGTTTTCACACTCTATGCTTAGTGCCCATTGAGTACCTAGGACTGAAATGAAGCTTGGTGAGCATCCCACACAAACGAATGCTCCACATGCGGGTTTCACATGCCACCAACTCCACATTCACAGGCAACTTCAGCGCCACAGCCGTTTTCAGATAGCCCTCAATGCAAAGGCTCTAGATGCAAATATTGGTGTGAGAGCTAATTCAATCAAGGAAACACTGCATGTTGGTGAAGGGCATATTGAAGAAGGATCAGCCGAGTGGTTCTTGTGGGAGAACAACTCCATTTGGCTCACAAACTTCACACACCATCAGGCTTCCAAGCAGCTCTCAAGGAAACTCAGTTTTCACACTCTATGCTTAGTGCCCTTTGAGTGCATTATCTAGGAATGAACCTGGCAGAGCATCCCACACAAACGAATGCTCCACATGCGGGTTTCACATGCCACCAACTCCACATTCACAGGCAACTTCAGCGCCACAGCCGTTTTCAGATAGCCCTCAATGCAAAGGCTCTAGACGCAAATATTGGTGTGAGAGATAATACAATCAAGGAAACACTGCATGTTGGTGAAGGGCATATTGAAGAAGGATGAGCCGAGTGGTTCTTGTGGGAGAACAACTCCATTTGGCTCACTAACTTCACACACCATCAGGCTTCCAAGCAGCTCTCAAGGAAACTCAGTTTTCACACTTTATGCTTAATACCCTTTGAGTACCTAGGACTGAAATGAAGCTTGGTGAGCATCCCACACAAACGAATGCTCCACATGCGGGTTTCACATGCCACCAACTCCACATTCACAGGCAACTTCAGCGCCACAGCCGTTTTCAGATAGCCCTCAATGCAAAGGCTCTAGACGCAAATATTGGTGTGAGAGATAATACAATCAAGGAAACACTGCATGTTGGTGAAGGGCATATTGAAGAAGGATGAGCCGAGTGGTTCTTGTGGGAGAACAACTCCATTTGGCTCACTAACTTCACACACCATCAGGCTTCCAAGCAGCTCTCAAGGAAACTCAGTTTTCACACTTTATGCTTAATATCCTTTGAGTACCTAGGACTGAAATGAAGCTTGGTGAGCATCCCACACAAACGAATGCTCCACATGCGGGTTTCACATGCCACCAACTCCACATTCACAGGCAACTTCAGCGCCACAGCCGTTTTCAGATAGCCCTCAATGCAAAGGCTCTAGACGCAAATATTGGTGTCAGAGCTAATTCAATCAAGGAAACACTGCATGTTGGTGAAGGGCATATTGAAGAAGGATCAGCCGAGTGGTTCTTGTGGGAGAACAACTCCATTTGGCTCACTAACTTCACACACCATCAGGCTTTCCCAAGCAGCTCTCAAGCAAACTCAGTTTTCACACTCTATGCTTAGTGCCCTTTGAGTGCATTATCTAGGAATGAACCTGGTAGAGCATCCCACACAAACGAATGCTCCACATGCGGGTTTCACATGCCACCAACTCGACATTCTCACGCAACTTCAGCGCCACAGCCGTTTTCAGATAGCCCTCAATGCAAAGGCTCTAGACGCAAATATTGGTGTGAGAGCTAATTCAATCAAGGAAACACTGCATGTTGGTGAAGGGCATATTGAAGAAGGATCAGCCGAGTGGTTCTTGTGGGAGAACAACTCCATTTGGCTCACTAACTTCACACACCATCAGGCTTCCAAGCAGCTCTCAAGCAAACTCAAAAGTATTTCACACTTTATGCTTAATACCCTTTGAGTACCTAGGACTGAAATGAAGCTTGGTGAGCATCCCACACAAACGAATGCTCCACATGCGGGTTTCACATGCCACCAACTCCACATTCACAGGCAACTTCAGCGCCACAGCCGTTTTCAGATAGCCCTCAATGCAAAGGCTCTAGACGCAAATATTGGTGTGAGAGATAATACAATCAAGGAAACACTGCATGTTGGTGAAGGGCATATTGAAGAAGGATCAGCCGAGTGGTTCTTGTGGGAGAACAACTCCATTTGGCTCACTAACTTCACACACCATCAGGCTTCCAAGCAGCTCTCCAGGAAACTCAGTTTTCACACTCTATGCTTAGTGCCCTTTGAGTGCATTATCTAGGAATGAACCTGTTACAGCATCACACACAAACGAATGCTCCACATGCGGGTTTCACATGCCACCAACTCCACATTCACAGGCAACTTCAGCGCCACAGCCGTTTTCAGATAGCCCTCAATGCAAAGGCTCTAGACGCAAATATTGCTGTAAGAGCTAATTCAATCAAGGAAACACTGCATGTTGGTGAAGGGCATATTGAAGAAGGATCGGCAGAGTGGTTCTTGTGGGAGAACAACTCTATTTGGCTCACTAACTTCACACACCATCAGGCTTCCAAGCAGCTCTCAAGGAAACTCAGTTTTCACACTCTATGCTTAGTGCCCTTTGAGTGCAATATCTAGGAAGGAACCTGGTAGAGCATCCCACACAAACGAATGCTCCACATGCGGGTTTCACATGCCACCAACTCCACATTCACAGGCAACCAACTTCAGCGCCACAGCCGTTTTCAGATAGCCCTCAATGCAAAGGCTCTAGACGCAAATATTGGTGTGAGAGATAATTCAATCAAGGAAACACTGCATGTTGGTGAAGGGCATATTGAAGAAGGATCAGCCGAGTGGTTCTTGTGGAGAACAACTCCATTTGGCTCACTAACTTCACACACCATCAGGCTTCCAAGCAGCTCTCAAGGAAACTCAGTTTTCACACTTTATGCTTAATACCCTTTGAGTACCTAGGACTGAAATGAAGCTTGGTGAGCATCCCACACAAACGAATGCTCCACATGCGGGTTTCACATGCCACCAACTCCACATTCACAGGCAACTTCAGCGCCACAGCCGTTTTCAGATAGCCCTCAATGCAAAGGCTCTAGACGCAAATATTGGTGTGAGAGATAATTCAATCAAGGAAACACTGCATGTTGGTGCAGGGCATATTGAAGAAGGATCAGCCGAGTGGTTCTTGTGGGAGAACAACTCCATTTGGCTCACTAACTTCACACACCATCAGGCTTCCAAGCAGCTCTCAAGCAAACTCAGTTTTCACACTTTATGCTTAATACCCTTTGAGTACCTAGGACTGAAATGAAGCTTGGTGAGCATCCCACACAAACGAATGCTCCACATGCGGGTTTCACATGCCACCAACTCCACATTCACAGGCAACTTCAGCGCCACAGCCGTTTTCAGATAGCCCTCAATGCAAAGGCTCTAGACGCAAATATTGGTGTGAGAGCTAATTCAATCAAGGAAACACTGCATGTTGGTGAAGGGCATATTGAAGAAGGATCAGCCGAGTGGTTCTTGTGGGAGAACAACTCCATTTGGCTCACTAACTTCACACACCATCAGGCTTCCAAGCAGCTCTCAAGCAAACTCAGTTTTCACACTTTATGCTTAATACCCTTTGAGTACCTAGGACTGAAATGAAGCTTGGTGAGTATCCCACACAAACGAATGCTCCACATGCGGGTTTCACATGCCACGAACTCCACATTCACAGGCAACTTCAGCGCCACAGCCGTTTTCAGATAGCCCTCAATGCAAAGGCTCTAGACGCAAATATTGGTGTGAGAGATAATACAATCAAGGAAACACTGCATGTTGGTGAAGGGCATATTGAAGAAGGATGAGCCGAGTGGTTCTTGTGGGAGAACAACTCCATTTGGCTCACTAACTTCACACACCATCAGGCTTCCAAGCAGCTCTCAAGGAAACTCAGTTTTCACACTTTATGCTTAATACCCTTTGAGTACCTAGGACTGAAATGAAGCTTGGTGAGCATCCCACACAAACGAATGCTCCACATGCGGGTTTCACATGCCACCAACTCCACATTCACAGGCAACTTCTGCGCCACAGCCGTTTTCAGATAGCCCTCAATGCAAAGGCTCTAGACGCAAATATTGGTGTGAGAGCTAATTCAATCAAGGAAACACTGCATGTTGGTGAAGGGCATATTGAAGAAGGATCAGCCGAGTGGTTCTTGTGGGAGAACAACTCCATTTGGCTCACTAACTTCACACACCATCAGGCTTCCAAGCAGCTCTCAAGGAAACTCAGTTTTCACACTCTATGCTTAGTGCCCTTTGAGTGCATTATCTAGGAATGAACCTGTTACAGCATCACACACAAACGAATGCTCCACATGCGGGTTTCACATGCCACCAACTCCACATTCACAGGCAACTTCAGCGCCACAGCCGTTTTCAGATAGCCCTCAATGCAAAGGCTCTAGACGCAAATATTGGTGTAAGAGCTAATTCAATCAAGGAAACACTGCATGTTGGTGAAGGGCATATTGAAGAAGGATCGGCCGAGTGGATCTTGTGGGAGAACAACTCTATTTGGCTCACTAACTTCACACACCATCAGGCTTCCAAGCAGCTCTCAAGGAAACTCAGTTTTCACACTCTATGCTTAGTCCCCTTTGAGTGCAATATCTAGGAAGGAACCTGGTAGAGCATCCCACACAAACGAATGCTCCACATGTGGGTTTCACATGCCACCAACTCCACATTCACAGGCAACCAACTTCAGCGCCACAGCCGTTTTCAGATAGCCCTCAATGCAAAGGCTCTAGACGCAAATATTGGTGTGAGAGATAATTCAATCAAGGAAACACTGCATGTTGGTGAAGGGCATATAAAAGAAGGATCAGCCGAGTGGTTCTTGTGGGAGAACAACTCCATTTGGCTCACTAACTTCACAAACCATCAGGCTTCTAAGCAGCTCTCAAGGAAACTCAGTTTTCACACTCTATGCTTAGTGCCCATTGAGTACCTAGGACTGAAATGAAGCTTGGTGAGCATCCCACACAAACGAATGCTCCACATGCGGGTTTCACATGCCACCAACTCCACATTCACAGGCAACTTCAGCGCCACAGCCGTTTTCAGATAGCCCTCAATGCAAAGGCTCTAGATGCAAATATTGGTGTGAGAGCTAATTCAATCAAGGAAACACTGCATGTTGGTGAAGGGCATATTGAAGAAGGATCAGCCGAGTGGTTCTTGTGGGAGAACAACTCCATTTGGCTCACAAACTTCACACACCATCAGGCTTCCAAGCAGA
>NW_026700331.1:0-59633 GCF_030435755.1 Ochotona princeps | reverse complement strand
GCAACTTCAGCGCCACAGCCGTTTTCAGATAGCCCTCAATGCAAAGGCTCTAGACGCAAATATTGGTGTGAGAGCTAATTCAATCAAGGAAACACTGCATGTTGGTGAAGGGCATATTGAAGAAGGATCAGCCAAGTGGTTCTTGTGGGAGAACAACTCCATTTGGCTCACTAACTTCACACACCATCAGGCTTCCAAGCAGCTCTCAAGGAAACTCAGTTTTCACACTCTATGCTTAGTGCCCTTTGAGTGCATTATCTAGGAATGAACCTGGTAGAGCATCCCACACAAATGAATGCTCCACTTGCGGGTTTCACATGCCACCAACTCCACATTCACAGGCAACTTCAGTGCCACAGCCGTTTTCAGATAGCCCTCAATGCAAAGGCTCTAGACGCAAATATTTGTGTGAGAGCTAATTCAATCAAGGAAACAATGCATGTTGCTGAAGGGCATATTGAAGAAGGATCAGCCGAGTGGTTCTTGTGGGAGAACAACTCCATTTGGCTCACTAACTTCACACACCATCAGGCTTCCAAGCAGCTCTCAAGGAAACTCAGTTATCACAATCTATGCTTAGTGCCCTTTGAGTGCATTATGTAGGAATGAATCTAGTAGAGCATCCCACACAAACGAATGCTCCACATGCGGGTTTCACATGCCACCAACTCCACATTCACAGGCAACTTCAGCGCCACAGCCATTTTCAGATAGCCCTCAATGCAAAGGCTCTAGACGCAAATATTGGTGTGAGAGCTAATTCCATCAAGGAAACACTGCATGTTGGTGAAGGGCATATTGAAGAAGGATCAGCCGAGTGGTTCTTGTGGGAGAACAACTCCATTTGGCTCACTAACTTCACACACCATCAGGCTTCCAAGCAGCTCTCAAGGAAACTCAGTTTTCACACTCTATGCTTAGTGCCCTTTGAGTGCATTATCTAGGAATGAACCTGGTAGAGCATACCACACAAAAGAATGTTCCACATGCGGGTTTCACATGCCACCAACTCCACATTCTCAGGCAACTTCAGCGCCACAGCCGTTTTCAGATAGCCCTCAATGCAAAGGCTCTAGACGCAAATATTGGTGTGAGAGCTAATTCAATCAAGGAAACACTGCATGTTGCTGAAGGGCATATTGAAGAAGGATCAGCCGAGTGGTTCTTGTGGGAGAACAACTCCATTTGGCTCACTAACTTCACACACCATCAGGCTTCCAAGCAGCTCTCAAGGAAACTCAGTTTTCACACTCTATGCTTAGTGCCCTTTGAGTGCCTAGGACTGAAATGAAGTTTGGTGAGCATCCCACACAAACGAATGCTCCACATGCGGGTTTCACATGCCACCAACTCCACATTCACAGGCAACATCAGCGCCACAGCCATTTTCAGATAGCCCTCAATGCAAAGGCTCTAGACGCAAATATTGGTGTAGAGCTAATTCAATCAAGGAAACACTGCATGTTGGTGTAAGGCATATTGAAGAAGGATCAGCCGAGTGGTTCTTGTGGGAGAACAACTCCATTTGGCTCACTAACTTCACACACCATCAGGCTTCCAAGCAGCTCTCAAGGAAACTCAGTTTTCACACTCTATGCTTAGTGCCCTTTCACTGCATTATCTAGGAATGAACCTGGTAGAGCATACCACACAAAAGAATGTTCCACATGCGGTTTTCACATGCCACCAACTCCACATTCTCAGGCAACTTCAGCGCCACAGCCGTTTTCAGATAGCCCTCAATGCAAAGGCTCTAGACGCAAATATTGGTGTGAGAGCTAATTCCATCAAGGAAACACTGCATGTTGGTGAAGGGCATATTGAAGAAGGATCAGCCGAGTGGTTCTTGTGGGAGAACAACTCCATTTGGCTCACTAACTTCACACACCATCAGGCTTCCAAGCAGCTCTCAAGGAAATTCAGTTTTCACACTCTATGCTTAGTGCCCTTTGAGTGCATTATCTAGGAATGAACCTGGTAGAGCATCCCACACAAACGAATGCTCCACATGCGGGTTTCACATGCCACCAACTCCACATTCACAGGCAACTTCAGCGCCACAGCCGTTTTCAGATAGCCCTCAATGCAAAGGCCCTAGACGCAAATATTGGTGTGAAAGCTAATTCAATCAAGGAAACACTGCATGTTGGTGAAGCGCATATTGACGAAGGATCAGCCGAGTGGTTCTTGTGGGAGAACAACTCCATTTGGCTCACTAACTTCACACACCATCAGGCTTCCAAGCAGCTCTCAAGAAAACTCAGTTTTCACACTCTATGCTTAGTGCCCTTTGAGTGCCTCGGACTGAAATGAAGCTTGGTGAGCATCCCACACAAACGAATGCTCCACATGCGGGTTTCACATGCCACCAACTCCACATTCACAGGCAACTTCAGCGCCACAGCCGTTTGCAGATAGCCCTCAATGCAAAGGCTCTAGACGCAAATATTGGTGTGAGAGCTAATTCAATCAAGGAAACACTGCATGTTGCTGAAGGGCATATTGAAGAAGGATCAGCCGAGTGGTTCCTGTGGGAGAACAACTCCATTTGGCTCACTAACTTCACACACCATCAAGCTTCCAAGCAGCTCTCAAGGAAACTCAGTTTTCGCGCTCTATGCTTAGTGCCCTTTGAGTGCCTAGGACTGAAATGAAGCTTGGTGAGCGTCCCACACAAACGAATGCTCCACATGCGGGATTCACATGCCACCAACTGCACATCCACAGGCAACTTCAGTGCCACAGGTGTTTTCAGATAGCCCTCAATGCAAAGGCTCTAAACGCAAATATTGGTGTGAGAGCTAATTCTATCAAGGAAACACTGCATGTTGGTGAAGGGCATATTGAAGAAGGATCAGCCGAGTGGTTCTTGTGGGAGAACAACTCCATTTGGCTCACTAACTTCACACACCATCAGGCTTCCAAGCAGCTCTCAAGGAAACTCAGTTTTCACACTCTATGCTTAGTGCCCTTTGAGTGCATTATCTAGGAATGAACCTGGTAGAGCATCCCACACAAACGAATGCTCCACATGCGGGTTTCACATGCCACCAACTCCACATTCACAGGCAACTTCAGCGCCACAGCCGTTTTCAGATAGCCCTCAATGCAAAGGCTCTAGACGCAAATATTGGTGTGAGAGCTAATTCAATCAAGGAAACACTGCATGTTGGTGAAGCGCATATTGAAGAAGGATCAGCCGAGTGGTTCTTGTGGGAGAACAACTCCATTTGGCTCACTAACTTCACACACCATCAGGCTTCCAAGCAGCTCTCAAGGAAACTCAGTTTTCACACTCTATGCTTAGTGCCCTTTGAGTGCATTATCTAGGAGTGAACCTGGTAGAGCATCCCACACAACGAATGCTCCACATGCGGGTTTCACATGCCACCAACTCCACATTCACAGGCAACTTCAGCGCCAAGGCGTTTTCAGATAGCCCTCAATGCAAAGGCTCTAGACGCAAATATTGGTGTGAGAGCTAATTCCATCAAGGAAACACTGCATGTTGGTGAAGGGCATATTGAAGAAGGATCAGCCGAGTGGTTCTTGTGGGAGAACAACTCCATTTGGCTCACTAACTTCACACACCATCAGGCTTCCAAGCAGCTCTCAAGGAAACTCAGTTTTCACACTCTATGCTTAGTGCCCTTTGAGTGCATTATCTAGGAATGAACCTGGTAGAGCATCCCACACAAACGAATGCTCCACATGCGGGTTTCACATGCCACCAACTCCACATTCACAGGCAACTTCAGCGCCACAGCCGTTTTCAGATAGCCCTCAATGCAAAGGCTCTAGACGCAAATATTGGTGTGAGAACTAATTCAATCACGGAAACACTGCATGTTGGTGAAGGGCATATTGAAGAAGGATCAGCCGAGTGGTTCTTGTGGGAGAACAACTCCATTTGGCTCACTAACTTCACACACCATCAGGCTTCCAAGCAGCTCTCAAGGAAACTCAGTTTTCACACTCTATGCTTAGTGCCCTTTCACTGCATTATCTAGGAATGAACCTGGTAGAGCATCCCACACAAACGAATGCTCCACATGCGGGATTCACATGCCACCAACTCCACATTCTCAGGCAACTTCAGCGCCACAGCCGTTTTCAGATAGCCCTCAATGCAAAGGCTCTAGACGCAAATATTGGTGTGAGAGCTAATTCAATCAAGGAAACACTGCATGTTGCTGAAGGGCATATTGAAGAAGGATCAGCCGAGTGGTTCTTGTGGGAGAACAACTCCATTTGGCTCACTAACTTCACACACCATCAGGCTTCCAAGCAGCTCTCAAGGAAACTCAGTTTTCACACTCTATGCTTAGTGCCCTTTGAGTGCCTAGGACTGAAATGAAGCTTGGTAGAGCATCCCACACAAACGAATGCTCCACATGCGGGTTTCACATGCCACCAACTCCACATCCACAGGCAACCTCAGTGCCACAGGTGTTTTCAGATAGCCCTCAATGCAAAGGCTCTAGACGCAAATATTGGTGTGAGAGCTAATTCAATCAAGGAAACATTGCATGTTGCTGAAGGGCATATTGAAGAAGGATCAGCCGAGTGGTTCTTGTGGGAGAACAACTCCATTTGGCTCACTAACTTCACACACCATCAGGCTTCCAAGCAGCTCTCAAGGAAACTCAGTTTTCACACTCTATGCTTAGTGCCCTTTGAGTGCATTATCTAGGAATGAACCTGGTAGAGCATCCCACACAACGAATGCTCCACATGCGGGTTTCACATGCCACCAACTCCACATTCACAGGCAACTTCAGCGCCAAGGCGTTTTCAGATAGCCCTCAATGCAAAGGCTCTAGACGCAAATATTGGTGTGAGAGCTAATTCCATCAAGGAAACACTGCATGTTGGTGAAGGGCATATTGAAGAAGGATCAGCCGAGTGGTTCTTGTGGGAGAACAACTCCATTTGGCTCACTAACTTCACACACCATCAGGCTTCCAAGCAGCTCTCAAGGAAACTCAGTTTTCACACTCTTTGCTTAGTGCCCTTTGAGTGCCTAGGACTGAAATGAAGCTTGGTGAGCAACCCACACAAAAGAATGCTCCACATGCGGGTTTCACATGCCACCAACTGCACATCCACAGGTAACTTCAGTGCCACAGCCGTTTTCTGATAGCCCTCAATGCAAAGGCTCTAGACGCAAATATTGGTGTGAGAGCTAATTCAATCAAGGAAACACTGCATGTTGGTGAAGGGCATATTGAAGAAGGATCAGCCGAGTGGTTCTTGTGGGAGAACAACTCCATTTGGCTCACTAACTTCACACACCATCAGGCTTCCAAGCAGCTCTCAAGGAAACTCAGTTTTCACACTCTATGCTTAGTGCCCTTTGAGTGCATTATCTAGGAATGAACCTGGTAGAGCATCCCACACAAACGAATGCTCCACATGCGGGTTTCACATGCCACCAACTCCACATTCACAGGCAACTTCAGCGCCACAGCCGTTTTCAGATAGCCCTCAATGCAAAGGCTCTAGACGCAAATATTGGTGTGAGAGCTAATTCAATCAAGGAAACACTGCATGTTGGTGAAGGGCATATTGAAGAAGGATCAGCCGAGTGGTTCTTGTGGGAGAACAACTCCATTTGGCTCACTAACTTCACACACCATCAGGCTTCCAAGCAGCTCTCAAGGAAACTCAGTTTTCACACTCTATGCTTAGTGCCCTTTCACTGCATTATCTAGGAATGAACCTAGTAGAGCATCCCACACAAACGAATGCTCCACATGCGGGATTCACATGCCACCAACTCCACATTCTCAGGCAACTTCAGCGCCACAGCCGTTTTCAGATAGCCCTCAATGCAAAGGCTCTAGACGCAAATATTGGTGTGAGAGCTAATTCAATCAAGGAAACACTGCATGTTGGTGAAGGGCATATTGAAGAAGGATCAGCCGAGTGGTTCTTGTGGGAGAACAACTCCATTTGGCTCACTAACTTCACACACCATCAGGCTTCCAAGCAGCTCTCAAGGAAACTCAGTTTTCACACTCTATGCTTAGTGCCCTTTGAGTGCATTATCTAGGAATTAACCTGGTAGAGCATCCCACACAAACGAATGCTCCACATGCGGGTTTCACATGCCACCAACTCCACATTCACAGGCAACTTCAGCGCCACAGCCGTTTTCAGATAGCCCTCAATGCAAAGGTTCTAGACGCAAATATTGGTGTGAGAGCTAATTCAATCAAGGAAACACTGCATGTTGGTGAAGGGCATATTGAAGAAGGATCAGCCGAGTGGTTCTTGTGGGAGAACAACTCCATTTGGCTCACTAACTTCACACACCATCAGGCTTCCAAGCAGCTCTCAAGGAAACTCAGTTTTCACACTCTATGCTTAGTGCCCTTTGAGTGCCTAGGACTGAAATGAAGCTTGGTGAGCATCCCACACAAACGAATGCTCCACATGCGGGTTTCACATGCCACCAACTCCACATTCGCAGGCAACTTCAGCTACACAGCCGTTTTCAGATAGCCCTCAATGCAAAGGCTCTAGACGCAAATATTGGTGTGAGAGCTAATTCAATCAAGGAAACACTGCATGTTGCTGAAGGGCATATTGAAGAAGGATCAGCCGAGTGGTTCTTGTGGGAGAACAACTCCATTTGGCTCACTAACTTCACACACCATCAGGCTTCCAAGCAGCTCTCAAGGAAACTCAGTTTTCACACTCTATGCTTAGTGCCCTTTGAGTGCATTATCTAGGAATGAACCTGGTAGAGCATCCCACACAAACGAATGCTCCACATGCGGGTTTCACATGCCACCAACTCCACATTCACAGGCAACTTCAGCGCCACAGCCGTTTTCAGATAGCCCTCAATGCAAAGGCTCTAGACGCAAATATTGGTGTGAGAGCTAATTCAATCAAGGAAACATTGCATGTTGCTGAAGGGCATATTGAAGAAGGATCAGCCGAGTGGTTCTTGTGGGAGAACAACTCCATTTGGCTCACTAACTTCACACACCATCAGGCTTCCAAGCAGCTCTCAAGGAAACTCAGTTTTCACACTCTATGCTTAGTGCCCTTTGAGTGCCTAGGACTGAAATGAAGCTTGGTGAGCATCCCACACAAACGAATGCTCCACATGCGGGTTTCACATGCCACCAACTCCACATTCACAGGCAACTTCAGCTACACAGCCGTTTTCAGATAGCCCTCAATGCAAAGGCTCTAGACGCAAATATTGGTGTGAGAGCTAATTCAATCAAGGAAACACTGCATGTTGCTGAAGGGCATATTGAAGAAGGATCAGCCGAGTGGTTCTTGTGGGAGAACAACTCCATTTGGCTCACTAACTTCACACACCATCAGGCTTCCAAGCAGCTCTCAAGGAAACTCAGTTTTCACACTCTATGCTTAGTGCCCTTTGAGTGACTAGGACTGAAATGAAGCTTG
Organism: Ochotona princeps; assembly: GCF_030435755.1. Taxonomy (NCBI): domain Eukaryota; kingdom Metazoa; phylum Chordata; class Mammalia; order Lagomorpha; family Ochotonidae; genus Ochotona; species Ochotona princeps. Next base: position 52,202 of record NW_026700331.1, on the reverse strand, counting down.
GTGAGCAACCCACACAAACGAATGCTCCACATGCGGGTTTCACATGCCACCAACTCCACATTCTCAGGCAACTTCAGCGCCACAGCCGTTTTCAGATAGCCCTCAATGCAAAGGCTCTAGACGCAAATATTGCTGTGAGAGCTAATTCAATCAAGGAAACACTGCATGTTGGTGAAGGGCATATTGAAGAAGGATCAGCCGAGTGGTTCTTGTGGGAGAACAACTCCATTTGACTCACTAACTTCACACACCATCAGGCTTCCAAGCAGCTCTCAAGGAAACTCAGTTTTCACACTCTATGCTTAGTGCCCTTTGAGTGCATTATCTAGGAATGAACCTGGTAGAGCATCCCACACAAACGAATGCTCCACATGCGGGTTTCACATGCCACCAACTCCACATTCACAGGCAACTTCAGCGCCACAGCCGTTTTCAGATAGCCCTCAATGCAAAGGCTCTAGACGCAAATATTGGTGTGAGAGCTAATTCAATCAAGGAAACACTGCATGTTGGTGAAGGGCATATTGAAGAAGGATCAGCCGAGTGGTTCTTGTGGGAGAACAACTCCATTTGGCTCACTAACTTCACACACCATCAGGCTTCCAAGCAGCTCTCAAGGAAACTCAGTTTTCACACTCTATGCTTAGTGCCCTTTGAGTGACTAGGACTGAAATGAAGCTTGGTGAGCATCCCACACAAACGAATGCTCCACATGCGGGTGTCACATGCCACCCACTCCACATTCACAGGCAACTTCAGCGCCACAGCCGTTTTCAGATAGCCCTCAATGCAAAGGCTCTAGACGCAAATATTGGTGTGAGAGCTAATTCAATCAAGGAAACACTGCATGTTGGTGAAGCGCATATTGAAGAAGGATCAGCCAAGTGGTTCTTGTGGGAGAACAACTCCATTTGGCTCACTAACTTCACACACCATCAGGCTTCCAAGCAGCTCTCAAGGAAACTCAGTTTTCACACTCTATGCTTAGTGCCCTTTGAGTGACTAGGACTGAAATGAAGCTTGGTGAGCATCCCACACAAACGAATGCTCCACATGCGGGTTTCACATGCCACCAACTCCACATTCACAGGCAACTTCAGCGCCACAGCCGTTTTCAGATAGCCCTCAATGCAAAGGCTCTAGACGCAAATATTGGTGTGAGAGCTAATTCAATCAAGGAAACACTGCATGTTGCTGAAGGGCATATTGAAGAAGGATCAGCCGAGTGGTTCTTGTGGGAGAACAACTCCATTTGACTCACTAACTTCACACACCATCAGGCTTCCAAGCAGCTCTCAAGGAAACTCAGTTTTCACACTCTATGCTTAGTGCCCTTTGAGTGCATTATCTAGGAATGAACCTGGTAGAGCATCCCACACAAACGAATGCTCCACATGCGGGTTTCACATGCCACCAACTCCACATTCACAGGCAACTTCAGAGCCACAGCCGTTTTCAGATAGCCCTCAATGCAAAGGCTCTAGACGCAAATATTGGTGTGAGAGCTAATTCAATCAAGGAAACACTGCATGTTGGTGAAGGGCATATTGAAGAAGGATCAGCCGAGTGGTTCTTGTGGGAGAACAACTCCATTTGACTCACTAACTTCACGCACCATCAGGCTTCCAAGCAGCTCTCAAGGAAACTCAGTTTTCACACTCTATGCTTAGTGCCCTTTGAGTGCCTAGGACTGAAATGAAGCTTGGTGAGCATCCCACACAAACGAATGCTCCACATGCGGGTTTCACATGCCACCAACTGCACATCCACAGGCAACTTCAGTGCCACAGCCGTTTTCAGATAGCCCTCAATGCAAAGGCTCTAGACGCAAATATTGGTGTGAGAGCTAATTCAATCAAGGAAACACTGCATGTTGCTGAAGGGCATATTGAAGAAGGATCAGCCGAGTGATTCTTGTGGGAGAACAACTCCATTTGGCTCACTAACTTCACACACCATCAGGCTTCCAAGCAGCTCTCAAGGAAACTCAGTTTTCACACTCTATGCTTAGTGCCCTTTGAGTGCATTATCTAGGAATGAACCTGGTAGAGCATCCCACACAAACGAATGCTCCACATGCGGTTTCACATGCCACCAACTCCACATTCACAGGCAACTTCAGCGCCACAGCCGTTTTCAGATAGCCCTCAATGCAAAGGCTCTAGACGCAAATATTGGTGTGAGAGCTAATTCAATCAAGGTAGCACTGCATGTTGGTGAAGGGCATATTGAAGAAGGATCAGCCGAGTGGTTCTTGTGGGAGAACAACTCCATTTGGCTCACTAACTTCACACACCATCAGGCTTCCAAGCAGCTCTCAAGGAAACTCAGTTTTCACACTCTATGCTTAGTGCCCTTTGAGTGCCCAGGACTGAAATGAAGCTTGGGTAGCAACCCACACAAAAGAATGCTCCACATGCGGGTTTCACATGCCACCAACTCCACATTGACAGGCAACTTCAGTGCCACAGCCGTTTTCAGATAGCCCTCAATGCAAAGGCTCTAGATGCAAATATTGGTGTGAGAGCTAATTCAATCAAGGAAACACTGCATGTTGCTGAAGGGCATATTGAAGAAGGATCAGCCGAGTGGTTCTTGTGGGAGAACAACTCCATTTGGCTCACTAACTTCACACACCATCAGGCTTCCAAGCAGCTCTCAAGGAAACTCAGTTTTCACACTCTATGCTTAGTGCCCTTTGAGTGCCTAGGACTGAAATGAAGCTTGGTGAGCATCCCACACAAACGAATGCTCCACATGCGGGTTTCACATGCCACCAACTCCACATCCACAGGCAACTTCAGCGCCACAGCCATTTTCAGATAGCCCTCAATGCAAAGGCTCTAGACGCAAATATTGGTGTGAGAGCTAATTCAATCAAGGAAACACTGCATGTTGCTGAAGGGCATATTGAAGAAGGATCAGCCGAGTGGTTCTTGTGGGAGAAAAACTCCATTTGGCTCACTAACTTCACACACCATCAGGCTTCCAAGCAGCTCTCAAGGAAACTCAGTTTTCACACTCTATGCTTAGTGCCTTTGAGTGCCTAGGACTGAAATGAAGCTTGGTGAGCATCCCACACAAACGAATGCTCCACATGCGGGTTTCACATGCCACCAACTCCACATTCACAGGCAACTTCAGAGCCACAGCCATTTTCAGATAGCCCTCAATGCAAAGGCTCTAGACGCAAATATTGGTGTGAGAGCTAATTCAATCAAGGAAACACTACATGTTGCTGAAGGGCATATTGAAGAAGGATCAGCCAAGTGGTTCTTGTGGGAGAACAACTCCATTTGGCTCACTAACTTCACACACCATCAGGCTTCCAAGCAGCTCTCAAGGAAACTCAGTTTTCACACTCTATGCTTAGTGCCCTTTGAGTGCATTATCTAGGAATGAACCTGGTAGAGCATCCCACACAAACGAATGCTCCACATGCGGGTTTCACATGCCACCAACTCCACATTCACAGGCAACTTCAGCGCCACAGCCGTTTTCAGATAGCCCTCAATGCAAAGGCTCTAGACGCAAATATTGGTGTGAGAGCTAATTCCATCAAGGAAACACTACATGTTGGTGAAGGGCATATTGAAGAAGGATCAGCCGAGTGGTTCTTGTGGGAGAACAACTCCATTTGGCTCACTAACTTCACACACCATCAGGCTTCCAAGCAGCTCTCAAGGAAACTCAGTTTTCACACTCTATGCTTAGTGCCCTTTGAGTGCATTATCTAGGAATGAACCTGGTAGAGCATCCCACACAAACGAATGCTCCACATGCGGTTTCACATGCCACCAACTCCACATTCACAGGCAACTTCAGCGCCACAGCCGTTTTCAGATAGCCCTCAATGCAAAGGCTCTAGACGCAAATATTGGTGTGAGAGCTAATTCAATCAAGATAGCACTGCATGTTGGTGAAGGGCATATTGAAGAAGGATCAGCCGAGTGGTTCTTGTGGGAGAACAACTCCATTTGGCTCACTAACTTCACACACCATCAGGCTTCCAAGCAGCTCTCAAGGAAACTCAGTTTTCACACTCTATGCTTAGTGCCCTTTGAGTGCCCAGGACTGAAATGAAGCTTGGGTAGCAACCCACACAAAAGAATGCTCCACATGCGGGTTTCACATGCCACCAACTCCACATTGACAGGCAACTTCAGTGCCACAGCCGTTTTCAGATAGCCCTCAATGCAAAGGCTCTAGACGCAAATATTGGTGTGAGAGCTAATTCAATCAAGGAAACACTGCATGTTGCTGAAGGGCATATTGAAGAAGGATCAGCCGAGTGGTTCTTGTGGGAGAACAACTCCATTTGGCTCACTAACTTCACACACCATCAGGCTTCCAAGCAGCTCTCAAGGAAACTCAGTTTTCACACTCTATGCTTAGTGCCCTTTGAGTGCATTATGTAGGAATGAACCTGGTAGAGCATCCCACACAAACGAATGCTCCACATGCGGGTTTCACATGCCACCAACTCCACATTCACAGGCAACTTCAGCGCCACAGCCGTTTTCAGATAGCCCTCAATGCAAAGGCTCTAGACGCAAATATTGGTGTGAGAGCTAATTCCATCAAGGAAACACTACATGTTGGTGAAGGGCATATTGAAGAAGGATCAGCCGAGTGGTTCTTGTGGGAGAACAACTCCATTTGGCTCACTAACTTCACACACCATCAGGCTTCCAAGCAGCTCTCAAGGAAACTCAGTTTTCACACTCTATGCTTAGTGCCCTTTGAGTGCCTAGGACTGAAATGAAGCTTGGTGAGCAACCCACACAAAAGAATGTTCCACATGCGGGTTTCACATGCCACCAACTCCACATTCACAGGCAACTTCAGCGCCACAGCCGTTTTCAGATAGCCCTCAATGCAAAGGCTCTAGACGCAAATATTGGTGTGAGAGCTAATTCAATCAAGGAAACACTGCATGTTGCTGAAGGGCATATTGAAGAAGGATCAGCCGAGTGGTTCTTGTGGGAGAACAACTCCATTTGGCTCACTAACTTCACACACCATCAGGCTTCCAAGCAGCTCTCAAGGAAACTCAGTTTTCACACTCTATGCTTAGTGCCCTTTGAGTGCCTAGGACTGAAATGAAGCTTGGTGAGCATCCCACACAAACGAATGCTCCACATGCGGGTTTCACATGCCACCAACTCCACATCCACAGGCAACTTCAGCGCCACAGCCGTTTTCAGATAGCCCTCAATGCAAAGGCTCTAGACGCAAATATTGGTGTGAGAGCTAATTCAATCAAGGAAACACTGCATGTTGGTGAAGGGCATATTGAAGAAGGATCAGCCGAGTGGTTCTTGTGGGAGAACAACTCCATTTGGCTCACTAACTTCACACACCATCAGGCTTCCAAGCAGCTCTCAAGGAAACTCAGTTTTCACACTCTATGCTTAGTGCCCTTTGAGTGCATTATCTAGGAATGAACCTGGTAGAGCATCCCACACAAACGAATGCTCCACATGCGGGTTTCACATGCCACCAACTCCACATTCACAGGCAACGTCAGTGCCACAGCCGTTTTCAGATAGCCCTCAATGCAAAGGCTCTAGACGCAAATATTGGTGTGAGAGCTAATTCAATCAAGGAAACACTGCATGTTGGTGAAGGGCATATTGAAGAAGGATCAGCCGAGTGGTTCTTGTGGGAGAACAACTCCATTTGGCTCGCTAACTTCACACACCATCAGGCTTCCAAGCAGCTCTCAAGGAAACTCAGTTTTCACACTCTATGCTTAGTGCCCTTTGAGTGCCTAGGACTGAAATGAAGCTTGGTGAGCATCCCACACAAACGAATGCTCCACATGCGGGTTTCACATGCCACCAACTGCACATCCACAGGCAACTTCAGTGCCACAGCCGTTTTTAGATAGCCCTCAATGCAAAGGCTCTAGACGCAAATATTGGTGTGAGAGCTAATTCAATCAAGGAAACACTGCATGTTGCTGAAGGGCATATTGAAGAAGGATCAGCCGAGTGGTTCTTGTGGGAGAACAACTCCATTTGACTCACTAACTTCACACACCATCAGGCTTCCAAGCAGCTCTCAAGGAAACTCAGTATTCACACTCTATGCTTAGTGCCCTTTGAGTGCATTATCTAGGAATGAACCTGGTAGAGCATCTCACACAACGAATGCTCCACATGCGGGTTTCACATGCCACCAACTCCACATTCACAGGCAACTTCAGCGCCAAGGAGTTTTCAGATAGCCCTCAATGCAAAAGGCTCTAGACGCAAATATTGGTGTGAGAGCTAATTCAATCAAGGAAACACTGCATGTTGCTGAAGGGCATATTGAAGAAGGATCAGCCGAGTGGTTCTTGTGGGAGAACAACTCCATTTGGCTCACTAACTTCACACACCATCAGGCTTCCAAGCAGCTCTCAAGGAAACTCAGTTTTCACACTCTATGCTTAGTGCCCTTTGAGTGCATTATCTAGGAATGAACCTGGTAGAGCATCCCACACAAACGAATGCTCCACATGCGGTTTCACATGCCACCAACTCCACATTCACAGGCAACTTCAGCGCCACAGCCGTTTTCAGATAGCCCTCAATGCAAAGGCTCTAGACGCAAATATTGGTGTGAGAGCTAATTCAATCAAGGAAACACTGCATGTTGGTGAAGGGCATATTGAAGAAGGATCAGCCGAGTGGTTCTTGTGGGAGAACAACTCCATTTGGCTCGCTAACTTCACACACCATCAGGCTTCCAAGCAGCTCTCAAGGAAACTCAGTTTTCACACTCTATGCTTAGTGCCCTTTGAGTGCCTAGGACTGAAATGAAGCTTGGTGAGCATCCCACACAAACGAATGCTCCACATGCGGGTTTCACATGCCACCAACTCCACATCCAAAGGCAACTTCAGCGCCACAGCCATTTTCAGATAGCCCTCAATGCAAAGGCTCTAGACGCAAATATTGGTGTGAGAGCTAATTCAATCAAGGAAACACTGCATGTTGGTGAAGGGCATATTGAAGAAGGATCAGCCGAGTGGTTCTTGTGGGAGAACAACTCCATTTGGCTCACTAACTTCACACACCATCAGGCTTCCAAGCAGCTCTCAAGGAAACTCAGTTTTCACACTCTATGCTTAGTGCCTTTGAGTGCCTAGGACTGAAATGAAGCTTGGTGAGCATCCCACACAAACGAATGCTCCACATGCGGGTTTCACATGCCACCAACTCCACATTCACAGGCAACTTCAGCGCCACAGCCATTTTCAGATAGCCCTCAATGCAAAGGCTCTAGATGTAAATATTGGTGTGAGAGCTAATTCAATCAAGGAAACACTGCATGTTGCTGAAGGGCATATTGAAGAAGGATCAGCCGAGTGGTTCTTGTGGGAGAACAACTCCATTTGGCTCACTAACTTCACACACCATCAGGCTTCCAAGCAGCTCTCAAGGAAACTCAGTTTTCACACTCTATGCTTAGTGCCCTTTGAGTGCATTATCTAGGAATGAACCTGGTAGAGCATCCCACACAAACGAATGCTCCACATGCGGGTTTCACATGCCACCAACTCCACATTCACAGGCAACTTCAGTGCCACAGCCGTTTTCAGATAGCCCTCAATGCAAAGGCTCTAGACGCAAATATTGGTGTGAGAGCTAATTCCATCAAGGAAACACTACATGTTGGTGAAGGGCACATTGAAGAAGGATCAGCCGAGTGGTTCTTGTGGGAGAACAACTCCATTTGGCTCACTAACTTCACACACCATCAGGCTTCCAAGCAGCTCTCAAGGAAACTCAGTTTTCACACTCTATGCTTAGTGCCCTTTGAGTGCCTAGGACTGAAATGAAGCTTGGTGAGCAACCCACACAAAAGAATGTTCCACATGCGGGTTTCACATGCCACCAACTCCACATTCACAGGCAACTTCAGCGCCACAGCCATTTTCAGATAGCCCTCAATGCAAAGGCTCTAGACGCAAATATTGGTGTGAGAGCTAATTCAATCAAGGAAACACTGCATGTTGCTGAAGGGCATATTGAAGAAGGATCAGCCGAGTGGTTCTTGTGGGAGAACAACTCCATTTGGCTCACTAACTTCACACACCATCAGGCTTCCAAGCAGCTCTCAAGGAAACTCAGTTTTCACACTCTATGCTTAGTGCCCTTTGAGTGCCTACGACTGAAATGAAGCTTGGTGAGCATCCCACACAAACCAATGCTCCACATGCGGGTTTCACATGCCACCAACTTCACATCCACAGGCAACTTCAGCGCCACAGCCGTTTTCAGATAGCCCTCAATGCAAAAGGCTCTAGACGCAAATATTGGTGTGAGAGCTAATTCAATCAAGGAAACACTGCATGTTGGTGAAGGGCATATTGAAGAAGGATCAGCCGAGTGGTTCTTGTGGGAGAACAACTCCATTTGGCTCCCTAACTTCACACACCATCAGGCTTCCAAGCAGCTCTCAAGGAAACTCAGTTTTCACACTCTATGCTTAGTGCCCTTTGAGTGCCTAGGACTGAAATGAAGCTTGGTAAGCATCCCACACAAACGAATGCTCCACATGCGGGTTTCACATGCCACCAACTCCACATTCACAGGCAACTTCAGCGCCACAGCCATTTTCAGATAGCCCTCAATGCAAAGGCTCTAGATGCAAATATTGGTGTGAGAGCTAATTCAATCAAGGAAACACTGCATGTTGGTGAAGGGCATATTGAAGAAGGATCAGCCGAGTGGTTCTTGTGGGAGAACAACTCCATTTGGCTCACTAACTTCACACACCATCAGGCTTCCAAGCAGCTCTCAAGGAAACTCAGTTTTCACACTCTATGCTTAGTGCCCTTTGAGTGCCTAGGACTGAAATGAAGCTTGGTGAGCATCCCACACAAACGAATGCTCCACATGCGGGTTTCACATGCCACCAACTCCACATTCACAGGCAACTTCAGTGCCACAGCCGTTTTCAGATAGCCCTCAATGCAAAGGCTCTAGACGCAAATATTGGTGTGAGAGCCAATTCAATCAAGGAAACACTGCATGTTGGTGAAGGGCATATTGAAGAAGGATCAGCCGAGTGGTTCTTGTGGGAGAACAACTCCATTTGGCTCATTAACTTCACACACCATCAGGCTTCCAAGCAGCTCTCAAGGAAACTCAGTTTTCACACTCTATGCTTAGTGCCATTTGAGTGCCTAGGACTGAAATGAAGCTTGGTGAGCATCCCACAGAATAGAATGCTCCACATGCGGGTTTCACATGCCACCAACTCCACATTCTCAGGCAACTTCAGCGCCACAGCTGTTTTCAGATAGCCCTCAATGCAAAGGCTCTAGACGCAAATATTGGTGGAGAGCTAATTCAATCAAAGAAACACTGCATGTTGGTGAAGGGCATATTGAAGAAGGATCAGCCGAGTGGTTCTTGTGGGAGAACAACTCCATTTGGCTCACTAACTTCACACACCATCAGGCTTCCAAGCAGCTCTCAAGGAAACTCAGTTTTCACACTCTATGCTTAGTGCCCTTTGAGTGCCTAGGACTGAAATGAAGCTTCGTGAGCATCCCACACAAACCAATGCTCCACATGCGGGTTTCACATGCCACCAACTCCACATTCACAGGCAACTTCAGCGCCACAGCCGTTTTCAGATAGCCCTCAATGCAAAGGCTCTAGACGCAAATATTGGTGTGAGAGCTAATTCAATCAAGGAAACACTGCATGTTGGTGAAGGGCATATTGAAGAAGGATCAGCCGAGTGGTTCTTGTGGGAGAACAACTCCATTTGGCTCACTAACTTCACACACCATCAGGCTTCCAAGCAGCTCTCAAGGAAACTCAGTTTTCACACTCTATGCTTAGTGCCCTTTGAGTGCCTAGGACTGAAATGAAGCTTGGTGAGCATCCCACACAAACGAATGCTCCACATGCGGGTTTCACATGCCACCAACTCCACATTCACAGGCAACTTCAGTGCCACAGCCGTTTTCAGATAGCCCTCAATGCAAAGGCTCTAGACGCAAATATTGGTGTGAGAGCCAATTCAATCAAGGAAACACTGCATGTTGGTGAAGGGCATATTGAAGAAGGATCAGCCGAGTGGTTCTTGTGGGAGAACAACTCCATTTGGCTCATTAACTTCTCACACCATCAGGCTTCCAAGCAGCTCTCAAGGAAACTCAGTTTTCACACTCTATGCTTAGTGCCCTTTGAGTGCCTAGGACTGAAATGAAGCTTAGTGAGCATCCCACAGAAAAGAATGCTCCACATGCGGGTTTCACATGCCACCAACTCCACATTCTCAGGCAACTTCAGCGCCACAGCTGTTTTCAGATAGCCCTCAATGCAAAGGCTCTAGAACAAATATTGGTGGAGAGCTAATTCAATCAAAGAAACACTGCATGTTGGTGAAGGGCATATTGAAGAAGGATCAGCCGAGTGGTTCTTGTGGGAGAACAACTCCATTTGGCTCACTAACTTCACACACCATCAGGCTTCCAAGCAGCTCTCAAGGAAACTCAGTTTTCACACTCTATGCTTAGTGCCCTTTGAGTGCATTATCTAGGAATGAACCTGGTAGAGCATCCCACACAAACGAATGCTCCACATGCGGGTTTCACATGCCACCAACTCCACATTCACAGGCAACTTCAGCGCCACAGCCGTTTTCAGATAGCCCTCAATGCAAAGGCTCTAGACGCAAATATTGGTGGAGAGCTAATTCAATCAAAGAAACACTGCATGTTGGTGAAGGGCATATTGAAGAAGGATCAGCCGAGTGGTTCTTGTGGGAGAACAACTCCATTTGGCTCACTAACTTCACACACCATCAGGCTTCCAAGCAGCTCTCAAGGAAACTCAGTTTTCACACTCTATGCTTAGTGCCCTTTGAGTGCATTATCTAGGAATGAACCTGGTAGAGCATCCCACACAAACGAATGCTCCACATGCGGGTTTCACATGCCACCAACTCCACATTCACAGGCAACTTCAGCGCCACAGCCATTTTCAGATAGCCCTCAATGCAAAGGCTCTAGACGCAAATATTGGTGTGAGAGCTAATTCAATCAAGGAAACACTGCATGTTGGTGAAGGGCATATTGAAGAAGGATCAGCCGAGTGGTTCTTGTGGGAGAACAACTCCATTTGGCTCACTAACTTCACACACCATCAGGCTTCCAAGCAGCTCTCAAGGAAACTCAGTTTTCACACTCTATGCTTAGTGCCCTTTGAGTGCCTAGGACTGAAATGAAGCTTGGTGAGCAGCCCACACAAACCAATGCTCCACATGCGGGTTTCACATGCCACCAACTCCACATTCACAGGCAACTTCAGCGCCACAGCCGTTTTCAGATAGCCCTCAATGCAAAGGCTCTAGACGCAAATATTGGTGGAGAGCTAATTCAATCAAAGACACACTGCATGTTGGTGAAGGGCATATTGAAGAAGGATCAGCCGAGTGGTTCTTGTGGGAGAACAACTCCATTTGGCTCACTAACTTCACACACCATCAGGCTTCCAAGCAGCTCTCAAGGAAACTCAGTTTTCACACTCTATGCTTAGTGCCCTTTGAGTGCCTAGGACTGAAATGAAGCTTCGTGAGCATCCCACACAAACGAATGCTCCACATGCGGGTTTCACATGCCACCAACTCCACATTCACAGGCAACTTCAGCGCCACAGCCGTTTTCAGATAGCCCTCAATGCAAAGGCTCTAGACGCAAATATTGGTGTGAGAGCTAATTCAATCAAGGAAACACTGCATGTTGGTGAAGGGCATATTGAAGAAGGATCAGCCGAGTGGTTCTTGTGGGAGAACAACTCCATTTGGCTCACTAACTTCACACACCATCAGGCTTCCAAGCAGCTCTCAAGGAAACTCAGTTTTCACACTCTATGCTTAGTGCCCTTTGAGTGCATTATCTAGGAATGAAACTGGTGAGCATCCCACACAAACGAATGCTCCACATGCGGGTTTCACATGCCACCAACTCCACATTCACAGGCAACTTCAGCGCCACAGCCGTTTTCAGATAGCCCTCAATGCAAAGGCTCTAGACGCAAATATTGGTGGAGAGCTAATTCAATCAAAGAAACACTGCATGTTGGTGAAGGGCATATTGAAGAAGGATCAGCCGAGTGGTTCTTGTGGGAGAACAACTCCATTTGGCTCACTAACTTCACACACCATCAGGCTTCCAAGCAGCTCTCAAGGAAACTCAGTTTTCACACTCTATGCTTAGTGCCCTTTGAGTGCATTATCTAGGAATGAACCTGGTAGAGCATCCCACACAAACGAATGCTCCACATGCGGGTTTCACATGCCACCAACTCCACATTCACAGGCAACTTCAGCGCCACAGCCGTTTTCAGATAGCCCTCAATGCAAAGGCTCTAGACGCAAATATTGGTGGAGAGCCAATTCAATCAAGGAAACACTGCATGTTGGTGAAGGGCATATTGAAGAAGGATCAGCAGAGTGGTTCTTGTGGGAGAACAACTCCATTTGGCTCACTAACTTCACACACCATCAGGCTTCCAAGCAGCTCTCAAGGAAACTCAGTTTTCACACTCTATGCTTAGTGCCCTTTGAGTGCATTATCTAGGAATGAACCTGGCAGAGCATCCCACACAAACGAATGCTCCACATGCGGGTTTCACATGCCACCAACTCCACATTCACAGGCAACTTCAGCGCCACAGCCGTTTTCAGATAGCCCTCAATGCAAAGGCTCTAGACGCAAATATTGGTGTGAGAGCTAATTCAATCAAGGAAACACTGCATGTTGGTGAAGGGCATATTGAAGAAGGATCAGCAGAGTGGTTCTTGTATGAGAACAACTCCATTTGGCTCACTAACTTCACACACCATCAGGCTTCCAAGCAGCTCTCAAGGAAACTCAGTTTTCACACTCTATGCTTAGTGCCCTTTGAGTGCCTAGGACTGAAATGAAGCTTGGTGAGCATCCCACACAAACCAATGCTCCACATGCGGGTTTCACATGCCACCAACTCCACATTCACAGGCAACTTCAGCGCCACAGCCGTTTTCAGATAGCCCTCAATGCAAAGGCTCTAGACGCAAATATTGGTGTGAGAGCTAATTCAATCAAGGAAACACTGCATGTTGGTGAAGGGCATATTGAAGAAGGATCAGCAGAGTGGTTCTTGTGGGAGAACAACTCCATTTGGCTCACTAACTTCACACACCATCAGGCTTCCAAGCAGCTCTCAAGGAAACTCAGTTTTCACACTCTATGCTTAGTGCCCTTTGAGTGCCTAGGACTGAAATGAAGCTTCGTGAGCATCCCACACAAACCAATGCTCCACATGCGGGTTTCACATGCCACCAACTCCACATTCACAGGCAACTTCAGCGCCACAGCCATTTTCAGATAGCCATCAATGCAAAGGCTCTAGACGCAAATATTGGTGTGAGAGCTAATTCAATCAAGGAAACACTGCATGTTGGTGAAGGGCATATTGAAGAAGGATCAGCCGAGTGGTTCTTGTGGGAGAACAACTCCATTTGACTCACTAACTTCACACACCATCAGGCTTCCAAGCAGCTGTCAAGGAAACTCAGTTTTCACACTCTATGCTTAGTGCCCTTTGAGTGCCTAGGACTGAAATGAAGCTTGGTAAGCATCCCACACAAACCAATGCTCCACATGCGGGTTTCACATGCCACCAACTCCACATTCACAGGCAACTTCAGCGCCACAGCCGTTTTCAGATGTCCCTCAATGCAAAGGCTCTAGACGCAAATATTGGTGGAGAGCTAATTCAATCAAAGAAACACTGCATCTTGCTGAAGGGCATATTGAAGAAGGATCAGCCGAGTGGTTCTTGTGGGAGAACAACTCCATTTGGCTCACTAACTTCACACACCATCAGGCTTCCAAGCAGCTCTCAAGGAAACTCAGTTTTCACACTCTATGCTTAGTGCCCTTTGAGTGCATTCTCTAGGAATGAACCTGGTAGAGCATCCCACACAAACGAATGCTCCACATGCGGGTTTCACATGCCACCAACTCCACATTCACAGGCAACTTCAGCGCCACAGCCGTTTTCAGATAGCCCTCAATGCAAAGGCTCTAGACGCAAATATTGGTGGAGAGCTAATTCAATCAAAGACACACTGCATGTTGGTGAAGGGCATATTGAAGAAGGATCAGCCGAGTGGTTCTTGTGGGAGAACAACTCCATTTGGCTCACTAACTTCACACACCATCAGGCTTCCAAGCAGCTCTCAAGGAAACTCAGTTTTCACACTCTATGCTTAGTGCCCTTTGAGTGCCTAGGACTGAAATGAAGCTTGGTGAGCATCCCACACAAACGAATGCTCCACATGCGGGTTTCACATGCCACCAACTCCACATCCACAGGCAACTTCAGCGCCACAGCCGTTTTCAGATAGCCCTCAATGCAAAGGCTCTAGACGCAAATATTGGTGTGAGAGCCAATTCAATCAAGGAAACACTGCATGTTGCTGAAGGGCATATTGAAGAAGGATCAGCCGAGTGGTTCTTGTGGGAGAACAACTCCATTTGGCTCACTAACTTCACACACCATCAGGCTTCCAAGCAGCTCTCAAGGAAACTCAGTTTTCACACTCTATGCTTAGTGCCCTTTGAGTGCCTAGGACTGAAATGAAGCTTGGTGAGCATCCCACACAAACGAATGCTCCACATGCGGGTTTCACATGCCACCAACTCCACATTCACAGGCAACTTCAGCGCCACAGCCGTTTTCAGATAGCCCTCAATGCAAAGGCTCTAGACGCAAATATTGGTGTGAGAGCTAATTCAATCAAGGAAACACTGCATGTTGGTGAAGGGCATATTGAAGAAGGATCAGCCGAGTGGTTCTTGTGGGAGAACAACTCCATTTGGCTCACTAACTTCACACACCATCAGGCTTCCAAGCAGCTCTCAAGGAAACTCAGTTTTCACACTCTATGCTTAGTGCCCTTTGAGTGCATTATCTAGGAATGAACCTGGTAGAGCATCCCACACAAACGAATGCTCCACATGCGGGTTTCACATGCCACCAACTCCACATTCACAGGCAACGTCAGTGCCACAGCCGTTTTCAGATAGCCCTCAATGCAAAGGCTCTAGACGCAAATATTGGTGTGAGAGCTAATTCAATCAAGGAAACACTGCATGTTGGTGAAGGGCATATTGAAGAAGGATCAGCCGAGTGGTTCTTGTGGGAGAACAACTCCATTTGGCTCGCTAACTTCACACACCATCAGGCTTCCAAGCAGCTCTCAAGGAAACTCAGTTTTCACACTCTATGCTTAGTGCCCTTTGAGTGCCTAGGACTGAAATGAAGCTTGGTGAGCATCCCACACAAACGAATGCTCCACATGCGGGTTTCACATGCCACCAACTGCACATCCACAGGCAACTTCAGTGCCACAGCCGTTTTTAGATAGCCCTCAATGCAAAGGCTCTAGACGCAAATATTGGTGTGAGAGCTAATTCAATCAAGGAAACACTGCATGTTGCTGAAGGGCATATTGAAGAAGGATCAGCCGAGTGGTTCTTGTGGGAGAACAACTCCATTTGACTCACTAACTTCACACACCATCAGGCTTCCAAGCAGCTCTCAAGGAAACTCAGTATTCACACTCTATGCTTAGTGCCCTTTGAGTGCATTATCTAGGAATGAACCTGGTAGAGCATCTCACACAACGAATGCTCCACATGCGGGTTTCACATGCCACCAACTCCACATTCACAGGCAACTTCAGCGCCAAGGAGTTTTCAGATAGCCCTCAATGCAAAAGGCTCTAGACGCAAATATTGGTGTGAGAGCTAATTCAATCAAGGAAACACTGCATGTTGCTGAAGGGCATATTGAAGAAGGATCAGCCGAGTGGTTCTTGTGGGAGAACAACTCCATTTGGCTCACTAACTTCACACACCATCAGGCTTCCAAGCAGCTCTCAAGGAAACTCAGTTTTCACACTCTATGCTTAGTGCCCTTTGAGTGCATTATCTAGGAATGAACCTGGTAGAGCATCCCACACAAACGAATGCTCCACATGCGGTTTCACATGCCACCAACTCCACATTCACAGGCAACTTCAGCGCCACAGCCGTTTTCAGATAGCCCTCAATGCAAAGGCTCTAGACGCAAATATTGGTGTGAGAGCTAATTCAATCAAGGTAGCACTGCATGTTGGTGAAGGGCATATTGAAGAAGGATCAGCCGAGTGGTTCTTGTGGGAGAACAACTCCATTTGGCTCACTAACTTCACACACCATCAGGCTTCCAAGCAGCTCTCAAGGAAACTCAGTTTTCACACTCTATGCTTAGTGCCCTTTGAGTGCCTAGGACTGAAATGAAGCTTGGTGAGCATCCCACACAAACGAATGCTCCACATGCGGGTTTCACATGCCACCAACTCCACATCCAAAGGCAACTTCAGCGCCACAGCCATTTTCAGATAGCCCTCAATGCAAAGGCTCTAGATGCAAATATTGGTGTGAGAGCTAATTCAATCAAGGAAACACTGCATGTTGCTGAAGGGCATATTGAAGAAGGATCAGCCGAGTGGTTCTTGTGGGAGAACAACTCCATTTGGCTCACTAACTTCACACACCATCAGGCTTCCAAGCAGCTCTCAAGGAAACTCAGTTTTCACACTCTATGCTTAGTGCCTTTGAGTGCCTAGGACTGAAATGAAGCTTGGTGAGCATCCCACACAAACGAATGCTCCACATGCGGGTTTCACATGCCACCAACTCCACATTCACAGGCAACTTCAGCGCCACAGCCATTTTCAGATAGCCCTCAATGCAAAGGCTCTAGACGCAAATATTGGTGTGAGAGCTAATTCAATCAAGGAAACACTGCATGTTGCTGAAGGGCATATTGAAGAAGGATCAGCCGAGTGGTTCTTGTGGGAGAACAACTCCATTTGGCTCACTAACTTCACACACCATCAGGCTTCCAAGCAGCTCTCAAGGAAACTCAGTTTTCACACTCTATGCTTAGTGCCCTTTGAGTGCCTACGACTGAAATGAAGCTTGGTGAGCATCCCACACAAACGAATGCTCCACATGCGGGTTTCACATGCCACCAACTCCACATCCACAGGCAACTTCAGCGCCACAGCCGTTTTCAGATAGCCCTCAATGCAAAAGGCTCTAGACGCAAATATTGGTGTGAGAGCTAATTCAATCAAGGAAACACTGCATGTTGGTGAAGGGCATATTGAAGAAGGATCAGCCGAGTGGTTCTTGTGGGAGAACAACTCCATTTGGCTCCCTAACTTCACACACCATCAGGCTTCCAAGCAGCTCTCAAGGAAACTCAGTTTTCACACTCTATGCTTAGTGCCCTTTGAGTGCCTAGGACTGAAATGAAGCTTGGTAAGCATCCCACACAAACGAATGCTCCACATGCGGGTTTCACATGCCACCAACTCCACATTCACAGGCAACTTCAGCGCCACAGCCATTTTCAGATAGCCCTCAATGCAAAGGCTCTAGACGCAAATATTGGTGTGAGAGCTAATTCAATCAAGGAAACACTGCATGTTGGTGAAGGGCATATTGAAGAAGGATCAGCCGAGTGGTTCTTGTGGGAGAACAACTCCATTTGGCTCACTAACTTCACACACCATCAGGCTTCCAAGCAGCTCTCAAGGAAACTCAGTTTTCACACTCTATGCTTAGTGCCCTTTGAGTGCCTAGGACTGAAATGAAGCTTGGTGAGCATCCCACACAAACGAATGCTCCACATGCGGGTTTCACATGCCACCAACTCCACATTCACAGGCAACTTCAGTGCCACAGCCGTTTTCAGATAGCCCTCAATGCAAAGGCTCTAGACGCAAATATTGGTGTGAGAGCCAATTCAATCAAGGAAACACTGCATGTTGGTGAAGGGCATATTGAAGAAGGATCAGCCGAGTGGTTCTTGTGGGAGAACAACTCCATTTGGCTCATTAACTTCACACACCATCAGGCTTCCAAGCAGCTCTCAAGGAAACTCAGTTTTCACACTCTATGCTTAGTGCCATTTGAGTGCCTAGGACTGAAATGAAGCTTGGTGAGCATCCCACAGAATAGAATGCTCCACATGCGGGTTTCACATGCCACCAACTCCACATTCTCAGGCAACTTCAGCGCCACAGCTGTTTTCAGATAGCCCTCAATGCAAAGGCTCTAGACGCAAATATTGGTGGAGAGCTAATTCAATCAAAGAAACACTGCATGTTGGTGAAGGGCATATTGAAGAAGGATCAGCCGAGTGGTTCTTGTGGGAGAACAACTCCATTTGGCTCACTAACTTCACACACCATCAGGCTTCCAAGCAGCTCTCAAGGAAACTCAGTTTTCACACTCTATGCTTAGTGCCCTTTGAGTGCCTAGGACTGAAATGAAGCTTCGTGAGCATCCCACACAAACCAATGCTCCACATGCGGGTTTCACATGCCACCAACTCCACATTCACAGGCAACTTCAGCGCCACAGCCGTTTTCAGATAGCCCTCAATGCAAAGGCTCTAGACGCAAATATTGGTGTGAGAGCTAATTCAATCAAGGAAACACTGCATGTTGGTGAAGGGCATATTGAAGAAGGATCAGCCGAGTGGTTCTTGTGGGAGAACAACTCCATTTGGCTCACTAACTTCACACACCATCAGGCTTCCAAGCAGCTCTCAAGGAAACTCAGTTTTCACACTCTATGCTTAGTGCCCTTTGAGTGCATTATCTAGGAATGAAACTGGTGAGCATCCCACACAAACGAATGCTCCACATGCGGGTTTCACATGCCACCAACTCCACATTCACAGGCAACTTCAGCGCCACAGCCGTTTTCAGATAGCCCTCAATGCAAAGGCTCTAGACGCAAATATTGGTGGAGAGCTAATTCAATCAAAGAAACACTGCATGTTGGTGAAGGGCATATTGAAGAAGGATCAGCCGAGTGGTTCTTGTGGGAGAACAACTCCATTTGGCTCACTAACTTCACACACCATCAGGCTTCCAAGCAGCTCTCAAGGAAACTCAGTTTTCACACTCTATGCTTAGTGCCCTTTGAGTGCATTATCTAGGAATGAACCTGGTAGAGCATCCCACACAAACGAATGCTCCACATGCGGGTTTCACATGCCACCAACTGCACATTCACAGGCAACTTCAGCGCCACAGCCGTTTTCAGATAGCCCTCAATGCAAAGGCTCTAGACGCAAATATTGGTGGAGACCCAATTCAATCAAGGAAACACTGCATGTTGGTGAAGGGCATATTGAAGAAGGATCAGCAGAGTGGTTCTTGTGGGAGAACAACTCCATTTGGCTCACTAACTTCACACACCATCAGGCTTCCAAGCAGCTCTCAAGGAAACTCAGTTTTCACACTCTATGCTTAGTGCCCTTTGAGTGCATTATCTAGGAATGAACCTGGCAGAGCATCCCACACAAACGAATGCTCCACATGCGGGTTTCACATGCCACCAACTCCACATTCACAGGCAACTTCAGCGCCACAGCCGTTTTCAGATAGCCCTCAATGCAAAGGCTCTAGACGCAAATATTGGTGTGAGAGCTAATTCAATCAAGGAAACACTGCATGTTGGTGAAGGGCATATTGAAGAAGGATCAGCCGAGTGGTTCTTGTATGAGAACAACTCCATTTGGCTCACTAACTTCACACACCATCAGGCTTCCAAGCAGCTCTCAAGGAAACTCAGTTTTCACACTCTATGCTTAGTGCCCTTTGAGTGCCTAGGACTGAAATGAAGCTTGGTGAGCATCCCACACAAACCAATGCTCCACATGCGGGTTTCACATGCCACCAACTCCACATTCACAGGCAACTTCAGCGCCACAGCCGTTTTCAGATAGCCCTCAATGCAAAGGCTCTAGACGCAAATATTGGTGTGAGAGCTAATTCAATCAAGGAAACACTGCATGTTGGTGAAGGGCATATTGAAGAAGGATCAGCAGAGTGGTTCTTGTGGGAGAACAACTCCATTTGGCTCACTAACTTCACACACCATCAGGCTTCCAAGCAGCTCTCAAGGAAACTCAGTTTTCACACTCTATGCTTAGTGCCCTTTGAGTGCCTAGGACTGAAATGAAGCTTCGTGAGCATCCCACACAAACCAATGCTCCACATGCGGGTTTCACATGCCACCAACTCCACATTCACAGGCAACTTCAGCGCCACAGCCATTTTCAGATAGCCATCAATGCAAAGGCTCTAGACGCAAATATTGGTGTGAGAGCTAATTCAATCAAGGAAACACTGCATGTTGGTGAAGGGCATATTGAAGAAGGATCAGCCGAGTGGTTCTTGTGGGAGAACAACTCCATTTGACTCACTAACTTCACACACCATCAGGCTTCCAAGCAGCTGTCAAGGAAACTCAGTTTTCACACTCTATGCTTAGTGCCCTTTGAGTGCCTAGGACTGAAATGAAGCTTGGTAAGCATCCCACACAAACCAATGCTCCACATGCGGGTTTCACATGCCACCAACTCCACATTCACAGGCAACTTCAGCGCCACAGCCGTTTTCAGATGTCCCTCAATGCAAAGGCTCTAGACGCAAATATTGGTGGAGAGCTAATTCAATCAAAGAAACACTGCATCTTGCTGAAGGGCATATTGAAGAAGGATCAGCCGAGTGGTTCTTGTGGGAGAACAACTCCATTTGGCTCACTAACTTCACACACCATCAGGCTTCCAAGCAGCTCTCAAGGAAACTCAGTTTTCACACTCTATGCTTAGTGCCCTTTGAGTGCATTCTCTAGGTATGAACCTGGTAGAGCATCCCACACAAACGAATGCTCCACATGCGGGTTTCACATGCCACCAACTCCACATTCACAGGCAACTTCAGCGCCACAGCCGTTTTCAGATAGCCCTCAATGCAAAGGCTCTAGACGCAAATATTGGTGGAGAGCTAATTCAATCAAAGAAACACTGCATGTTGGTGAAGGGCATATTGAAGAAGGATCAGCCGAGTGGTTCTTGTGGGAGAACAACTCCATTTGGCTCACTAACTTCACCCACCATCAGGCTTCCAAGCAGCTCTCAAGGAAACTCAGTTTTCACACTCTATGCTTAGTGCCCTTTGAGTGCATTATCTAGGAATGAACCTGGTAGAGCATCCCACACAAACGAATGCTCCACATGCGGGTTTCACATGCCACCAACTCCACATTCACAGGCAACTTCAGCGCCACAGCCGTTTTCAGATAGCCCTCAATGCAAAGGCTCTAGACGCAAATATTGGTGTGAGAGCTAATTCAATCAAGGAAACACTGCATGTTGGTGAAGGGCATATTGAAGAAGGATCAGCAGAGTGGTTCTTGTGGGAGAACAACTCCATTTGGCTCACTAACTTCACACACCATCAGGCTTCCAAGCAGCTCTCAAGGAAACTCAGTTTTCACACTCTATGCTTAGTGCCCTTTGAGTGCCTAGGACTGAAATGAAGCTTCGTGAGCATCCCACACAAACGAATGCTCCACATGCGGGTTTCACATGCCACCAACTCCACATTCACAGGCAACTTCAGCGCCACAGCCATTTTCAGATAGCCATCAATGCAAAGGCTCTAGACGCAAATATTGGTGTGAGAGCTAATTCAATCAAGGAAACACTGCATGTTGCTGAAGGGCATATTGAAGAAGGATCAGCCGAGTGGTTCTTGTGGGAGAACAACTCCATTTGACTCACTAACTTCACACACCATCAGGCTTCCAAGCAGCTCTCAAGGAAACTCAGTTTTCACACTCTATGCTTAGTGCCCTTTGAGTGCCTAGGACTGAAATGAAGCTTGGTAAGCATCCCACACAAACCAATGCTCCACATGCGGGTTTCACATGCCACCAACTCCACATTCACAGGCAACTTCAGCGCCACAGCCGTTTTCAGATAGCCCTCAATGCAAAGGCTCTAGACGCAAATATTGGTGGAGAGCTAATTCAATCAAAGAAACACTGCATCTTGCTGAAGGGCATATTGAAGACGGATCAGCCGAGTGGTTCTTGTGGGAGAACAACTCCATTTGGCTCACTAACTTCACACACCATCAGGCTTCCAAGCAGCTCTCAAGGAAACTCAGTTTTCACACTCTATGCTTAGTGCCCTTTGAGTGCATTCTCTAGGAATGAACCTGGTAGAGCATCCCACACAAACGAATGCTCCACATGCGGGTTTCACATGCCACCAACTCCACATTCACAGGCAACTTCAGCGCCACAGCCGTTTTCAGATAGCCCTCAATGCAAAGGCTCTAGACGCAAATATTGGTGTGAAAGCTAATTCAATCAAAGCAACACTGCATGTTGGTGAAGGGCATATTGAAGAAGGATCAGCCGAGTGGTTCTTGTGGGAGAACAACTCCATTTGGCTCACTAATTTCACACACCATCAGGCTTCCAAGCAGCTCTCAAGGAAACTCAGTTTTCACACTCTATGCTTAGTGCCCTTTGAGTGCCTAGGACTGAAATGAAGCTTGGTGAGCATCCCACACAAACGAATGCTCCACATGCGGGTTTCACATGCCACCAACTCCACATTCACAGGCAACTTCAGCGCCACAGCCGTTTTCAGATAGCCCTCAATGCAAAGGCTCTAGACGCAAATATTGGTGGAGAGCTAATTCAATCAAAGAAACACTGCATCTTGCTGAAGGGCATATTGAAGAAGGATCAGCCGAGTGGTTCTTGTGGGAGAACAACTCCATTTGGCTCACTAACTTCACACACCATCAGGCTTCCAAGCAGCTCTCAAGGAAACTCAGTTTTCACACTCTATGCTTAGTGCCCTTTGAGTGCATTCTCTAGGAATGAACCTGGTAGAGCATCCCACACAAACGAATGCTCCACATGCGGGTTTCACATGCCACCAACTCCACATTCACAGGCAACTTCAGCGCCACAGCCGTTTTCAGATAGCCCTCAATGCAAAGGCTCTAGACGCAAATATTGGTGGAGAGCTAATTCAATCAAAGAAACACTGCATGTTGGTGAAGGGCATATTGAAGAAGGATCAGCCGAGTGGTTCTTGTGGGAGAACAACTCCATTTGGCTCACTAACTTCACCCACCATCAGGCTTCCAAGCAGCTCTCAAGGAAACTCAGTTTTCACACTCTATGCTTAGTGCCCTTTGAGTGCATTATCTAGGAATGAACCTGGTAGAGCATCCCACACAAACGAATGCTCCACATGCGGGTTTCACATGCCACCAACTCCACATTCACAGGCAACTTCAGCGCCACAGCCGTTTTCAGATAGCCCTCAATGCAAAGGCTCTAGACGCAAATATTGGTGTGAGAGCTAATTCAATCAAGGAAACACTGCATGTTGGTGAAGGGCATATTGAAGAAGGATCAGCAGAGTGGTTCTTGTGGGAGAACAACTCCATTTGGCTCACTAACTTCACACACCATCAGGCTTCCAAGCAGCTCTCAAGGAAACTCAGTTTTCACACTCTATGCTTAGTGCCCTTTGAGTGCCTAGGACTGAAATGAAGCTTCGTGAGCATCCCACACAAACGAATGCTCCACATGCGGGTTTCACATGCCACCAACTCCACATTCACAGGCAACTTCAGCGCCACAGCCATTTTCAGATAGCCATCAATGCAAAGGCTCTAGACGCAAATATTGGTGTGAGAGCTAATTCAATCAAGGAAACACTGCATGTTGCTGAAGGGCATATTGAAGAAGGATCAGCCGAGTGGTTCTTGTGGGAGAACAACTCCATTTGACTCACTAACTTCACACACCATCAGGCTTCCAAGCAGCTCTCAAGGAAACTCAGTTTTCACACTCTATGCTTAGTGCCCTTTGAGTGCCTAGGACTGAAATGAAGCTTGGTAAGCATCCCACACAAACCAATGCTCCACATGCGGGTTTCACATGCCACCAACTCCACATTCACAGGCAACTTCAGCGCCACAGCCGTTTTCAGATAGCCCTCAATGCAAAGGCTCTAGACGCAAATATTGGTGGAGAGCTAATTCAATCAAAGAAACACTGCATCTTGCTGAAGGGCATATTGAAGACGGATCAGCCGAGTGGTTCTTGTGGGAGAACAACTCCATTTGGCTCACTAACTTCACACACCATCAGGCTTCCAAGCAGCTCTCAAGGAAACTCAGTTTTCACACTCTATGCTTAGTGCCCTTTGAGTGCATTCTCTAGGAATGAACCTGGTAGAGCATCCCACACAAACGAATGCTCCACATGCGGGTTTCACATGCCACCAACTCCACATTCACAGGCAACTTCAGCGCCACAGCCGTTTTCAGATAGCCCTCAATGCAAAGGCTCTAGACGCAAATATTGGTGTGAAAGCTAATTCAATCAAAGCAACACTGCATGTTGGTGAAGGGCATATTGAAGAAGGATCAGCCGAGTGGTTCTTGTGGGAGAACAACTCCATTTGGCTCACTAATTTCACACACCATCAGGCTTCCAAGCAGCTCTCAAGGAAACTCAGTTTTCACACTCTATGCTTAGTGCCCTTTGAGTGCCTAGGACTGAAATGAAGCTTGGTGAGCATCCCACACAAACGAATGCTCCACATGCGGGTTTCACATGCCACCAACTCCACATTCACAGGCAACTTCAGCGCCACAGCCGTTTTCAGATAGCCCTCAATGCAAAGGCTCTAGACGCAAATATTGGTGGAGAGCTAATTCAATCAAAGAAACACTGCATCTTGCTGAAGGGCATATTGAAGAAGGATCAGCCGAGTGGTTCTTGTGGGAGAACAACTCCATTTGGCTCACTAACTTCACACACCATCAGGCTTCCAAGCAGCTCTCAAGGAAACTCAGTTTTCACACTCTATGCTTAGTGCCCTTTGAGTGCATTCTCTAGGAATGAACCTGGTAGAGCATCCCACACAAACGAATGCTCCACATGCGGGTTTCACATGCCACCAACTCCACATTCACAGGCAACTTCAGCGCCACAGCCGTTTTCAGATAGCCCTCAATGCAAAGGCTCTAGACGCAAATATTGGTGGAGAGCTAATTCAATCAAAGAAACAATGCATGTTGGTGAAGGGCATATTGAAGAAGGATCAGCCGAGTGGTTCTTGTGGGAGAACAACTCCATTTGGCTCACTAACTTCACCCACCATCAGGCTTCCAAGCAGCTCTCAAGGAAACTCAGTTTTCACACTCTATGCTTAGTGCCCTTTGAGTGCATTATATAGGAATGAACCTGGTAGAGCATCCCACACAAACGAATGCTCCACATGCGGGTTTCACATGCCACCAACTCCACATTCACAGGCAACTTCAGCACCACAGCCGTTTTCAGATAGCCCTCAATGCAAAGGCTCTAGACGCAAATATTTGTGGAGAGCTAATTCAATCAAAGAAACACTGCATGTTGGTGAAGGGCATATTGAAGAAGGATCAGCCGAGTGGTTCTTGTGGGAGAACAACTCCATTTGGCTCACTAACTTCACTCACCATCAGGCTTCCAAGCAGCTCTCAAGGAAACTCAGTTTTCACACTCTATGCTTAGTGCCCTTTGAGTGCCTAGGACTGAAATGAATCTTGGTGAGCATCCCACACAAACGAATGCTCCACATGTGGGTTTCACATGCCACCAACTCCACATTCACAGGCAACTTCAGCGCCACAGCCATTTTCAGATAGCCCTCAATGCAAAGGCTCTAGACGCAAATATTGGTGTGAGAGCTAATTCAATCAAGGAAACACTGCATGTTGGTGAAGGGCATATTGAAGAAGGATCAGCCGAGTGGTTCTTGTGGGAGAACAACTCCATTTGGCTCACTAACTTCACACACCATCAGGCTTCCAAGCAGCTCTCAAGGAAACTCAGTTTTCACACTCTATGCTTAGTGCCCTTTGAGTGAATTATCTAGCAATGAACCTGGTAGAGCATCCCACACAAACGAATGCTCCATATGCGTGTTTCACATGACACCAACTCCACATTCACAGGCAACTTCAGCGCCACAGCCGTTTTCAGATAGCCCTCAATGCAAAGGCTCTAGACGCAAATATTGGTGTGAAAGCTAATTCAATCAAAGCAACACGGCATGTTGGTGAAGGGCATATTGAAGAAGGATCAGCCGAGTGGTTCTTGTGGGAGAACAACTCCATTTGGCTCACTAATTTCATACACCATCAGGCTTCCAAGCAGCTCTCAAGGAAACTCAGTTTTCACACTCTATGCTTAGTGCCCTTTGAGTGCCTAGGACTGAAATGAAGCTTGGTGAGCATCCCACACAAACGAATGCTCCACATGCGGGTTTCACATGCCACCAACTCCACATTCACAGGCAACTTCAGTGCCACAGCCATTTTCAGATAGCCCTCAATGCAAACGCTCTAGACGCAAATATTGGTGTGAGAGCCAATTCAATCAAGGAAACACTGCATGTTGGTGAAGGGCATATTGAAGAAGGATCAGCCGAGTGGTTCTTGTGGGAGAACAACTCCATTTGGCTCACTAACTTCACACACCATCAGGCTTCCAAGCAACTCTCAAGGAAACTCAGTTTTCACACTCTATGCTTAGTGCCCTTTGAGTGCCTAGGACTGAAATGAATCTTGGTGAGCATCCCACAGAAAAGAATGCTCCACATGCGGGTTTCACATGCCACCAACTCCACATTCTCAGGCAACTTCAGCGCCACAGCCGTTTTCAGATAGCCCTCAATGCAAAGGCTCTAGACGCAAATATTGGTGTGAGAGCTAATTCAATCAAGGAAACACTGCATGTTGCTGAAGGGCATATTGAAGAAGGATCAGCCGAGTGGTTCTTGTGGGAGAACAACTCCATTTGGCTCACTAACTTCACACACCATCAGGCTTCCAAGCAGCTCTCAAGGAAACTCAGTTTTCACACTCTATGCTTAGTGCCCTTTGAGTGCCTAGGACTGAAATGAAGCTTCGTGAGCATCCCAAACAAACCAATGCTCCACATGCGGGTTTCACATGCCACCAACTCCACATTCACAGGCAACTTCAGCGCCACAGCCGTTTTCAGATAGCCCTCAATGCAAAGGCTCTAGACGCAAATATTGGTGTGAGAGCTAATTCAATCAAGGAAACACTGCATGTTGGTGAAGGGCATATTGAAGAAGGATCAGCAGAGTGGTTCTTGTGGGAGAACAACTCCATTTGGCTCACTAACTTCACACACCATCAGGCTTCCAAGCAGCTCTCAAGGAAACTCAGTTTTCACACTCTATGCTTAGTGACCTTTGAGTGCCTAGGACTGAAATGAATCTTCGTGAGCATCCCACACAAACGAATGCTCCACATGCGGGTTTCACATGCCACCAACTCCACATTCTCAGGCAACTTCAGCGCCACAGCCATTTTCAGATAGCCCTCAATGCAAAGGCTCTAGACGCAAATATTGGTGGAGAGCTAATTCAATCAAAGACACACTGCATGTTGGTGAAGGGCATATTGAAGAAGGATCATCCGAGTGGTTCTTGTGGGAGAACAACTCCATTTGGCTCACTAACTTCACACACCATCAGGCTTCCAAGCAGCTCTCAAGGAAACTCAGTTTTCACACTCTATGCTTAGTGCCCTTTGAGTGCCTAGGACTGAAATGAAGCTTCGTGAGCATCCCACAGAAAAGAATGCTCCACATGCGGGTTTCACATGCCACCAACTCCACATTCACAGGCAACTTCAGCGCCACAGCCGTTTTCAGATAGCCCTCAATGTAAAGGCTCTAGACGCAAATATTGGTGTGAGAGCTAATTCAATCAAGGAAACACTGCATGTTGGTGAAGGGCATATTGAAGAAGGATCAGCAGAGTGGTTCTTGTGGGAGAACAACTCCATTTGGCTCACTAACTTCACACACCATCAGGCTTCCAAGCAGCTCTCAAGGAAACTCAGTTTTCACACTCTATGCTTAGTGCCCTTTGAGTGCCTAGGACTGAAATGAAGCTTGGTGAGCATCCCACACAAACGAATGCTCCACATGCGGGTTTCACATGCCACCAACTCCACATTCACAGGCAACTTCAGCGCCACAGCCGTTTTCAGATAGCCTTCAATGCAAAGGCTCTAGACGCAAATATTGGTGTGAGAGCTAATTCAATCAAGGAAACACTGCATGTTGGTGAAGGGCATATTGAAGAAGGATCAGCCGAGTGGTTCTTGTGGGAGAACAACTCCATTTGGCTCACTAACTTCACACACCATCAGGCTTCCAAGCAGCTCTCAAGGAAACTCAGTTTTCACACTCTATGCTTAGTGCCCTTTGAGTGCCTAGGACTGAAATGAAGCTTCGTGAGCATCCCACACAAACGAATGCTCCACATGCGGGTTTCACATGCCACCAACTCCACATTCACAGGCAACTTCAGCGCCACAGCCGTTTTCAGATAGCCCTCAATGCAAAGGCTCTAGACGCAAATATTGGTGGAGAGCTAATTCAATCAAGGAAACACTGCATGTTGGTGAAGGGCATATTGAAGAAGGATCAGCCGAGTGGTTCTTGTGGGAGAACAACTCCATTTGGCTCACTAACTTCACACACCATCAGGCTTCCAAGCAGCTCTCAAGGAAACTCAGTTTTCACACTCTATGCTTAGTGCCCTTTGAGTGCATTACCTAGGAATGAACCTGGTAGAGCATCCCACACAAACGAATGCTCCACATGCGGGTTTCACATGCCACCAACTCCACATTCACAGGCAACTTCAGCTACACAGCCATTTCAGATAGCCCTCAATGCAAAGGCTCTAGACGCAAATATTGGTGGAGAGCTAATTCAATCAAGGAAACACTGCATGTTGGTGAAGGGCATATTGAAGAAGGATCAGCCGAGTGGTTCTTGTGGGAGAACAACTCCATTTGGCTCACTAACTTCACACACCATCAGGCTTCCAAGCCGCTCTCAAGGAAACTCAGTTTTCACACTCTATGCTTAGTGCCCTTTGAGTGCCTAGGACTGAAATGAAGCTTCGTGAGCATCCCACACAAACGAATGCTCCACATGCGGGTTTCACATGCCACCAACTCCACATTCACAGGCAACTTCAGCGCCACAGCCGTTTTCAGATAGCCCTCAATGCAAAGGCTCTAGACGCAAATATTGGTGGAGAGCTAATTCAATCAAAGACACACTGCATGTTGGTGAAGGGCATATTGAAGAAGGATCAGCCGAGTGGTTCTTGTGGGAGAACAACTCCATTTGGCTCACTAACTTCACACACCATCAGGCTTCCAAGCAGCTCTCAAGGAAACTCAGTTTTCACACTCTATGCTTAGTGCCCTTTGAGTGCCTAGGACTGAAATGAAGCTTGGTGAGCATCCCACACAAACGAATGCTCCACATGCGGGTTTCACATGCCACCAACTCCACATTCACAGGCAACTTCAGCGCCACAGCCATTTTCAGATAGCCCTCAATGCAAAGGCTCTAGACGCAAATATTGGTGGAGAGCTAATTCAATCAAGGAAACACTGCATGTTGGTGAAGGGCATATTGAAGAAGGATCAGCCGAGTGGTTCTTGTGGGAGAACAACTCCATTTGGCTCACTAACTTCACACACCATCAGGCTTCCAAGCAGCTCTCAAGGAAACTCAGTTTTCACACTCTATGCTTAGTGCCCTTTGAGTGCCTAGGACTGAAATGAATCTTCGTGAGCATCCCACACAAACGAATGCTCCACATGCGGGTTTCACATGCCACCAACTCCACATTCTCAGGCAACTTCAGCGCCACAGCCATTTTCAGATAGCCCTCAATGCAAAGGCTCTAGACGCAAATATTGGTGGAGAGCTAATTCAATCAAAGACACACTGCATGTTGGTGAAGGGCATATTGAAGAAGGATCAGCCGAGTGGTTCTTGTGGGAGAACAACTCCATTTGGCTCACTAACTTCACACACCATCAGGCTTCCAAGCAGCTCTCAAGGAAACTCAGTTTTCACACTCTATGCTTAGTGCCCTTTGAGTGCCTAGGACTGAAATGAAGCTTGGTGAGCATCCCACAGAAAAGAATGCTCCACATGCGGGTTTCACATGCCACCAACTCCACATTCACAGGCAACTTCAGCGCCACAGCCGTTTTCAGATAGCCCTCAATGCAAAGGCTCTAGACGCAAATATTGGTGTGAGAGCTAATTCAATCAAGGAAACACTGCATGTTGGTGAAGGGCATATTGAAGAAGGATCAGCAGAGTGGTTCTTGTGGGAGAACAACTCCATTTGGCTCACTAACTTCACACACCATCAGGCTTCCAAGCAGCTCTCAAGGAAACTCAGTTTTCACACTCTATGCTTAGTGCCCTTTGAGTGCCTAGGACTGAAATGAAGCTTGGTGAGCATCCCACATAAACCAATGCTCCACATGCGGGTTTCACATGCCACCAACTCCACATTCACAGGCAACTTCAGCGCCACAGCCGTTTTCAGATAGCCCTCAATGCAAAGGCTCTAGACGCAAATATTGGTGGAGAGCTAATTCAATCATGGAAACACTGCATGTTGGTGAAGGGCATATTGAAGAAGGATCAGCCGAGTGGTTCTTGTGGGAGAACAACTCCATTTGGCTCACTAACTTCACACACCATCAGGCTTCCAAGCAGCTCTCAAGGAAACTCAGTTTTCACACTCTATGCTTAGTGCCCTTTGAGTGCATTATCTAGGAATGAACCTGGTAGAGCATCCCACACAAACGAATGCTCCACATGCGGGTTTCACATGCCACCAACTCCACATTCACAGGCAACTTCAGCGCCACAGCCATTTTCAGATAGCCCTCAATGCAAAGGCTCTAGACGCAAATATTGGTGTGAGAGCTAATTCAATCAAAGAAACACTGCATGTTGGTGAAGCGCATATTGAAGAAGGATCAGCCGAGTGGTTCTTGTGGGAGAACAACTCCATTTGGCTCACTAACTTCACCCACCATCAGGCTTCCAAGCAGCTCTCAAGGAAACTCAGTTTCCACACTCTATGCTTAGTGCCCTTTGAGTGCATTATCTAGGAATTAACCTGGTAGAGCATCCCACACAAACGAATGCTCCACATGCGGGTTTCACATGCCACCAACTCCACATTCACAGGCAACTTCAGCGCCACAGCCATTTTCAGATAGCCCTCAATGCAAAGGCTCTAGACGCAAATATTGGTGTGAGAGCTAATTCAATCAAGGAAACACTGCATGTTGGTGAAGGGCATATTGAAGAAGGATCAGCGAAGTGGTTCTTGTGGGAGAACAACTCCATTTGGCTCACTAACTTCACACACCATCAGGCTTCCAAGCAGCTCTCAAGGAAACTCAGTTTTCACACTCTATGCTTAGTGCCGTTTGAGTGCCTAGGACTGAAATGAAGCTTCGTGAGCATCCCACAGAAAAGAATGCTCCACATGCGGGTTTCACATGCCACCAACTCCACATTCACAGGCAACTTCAGCGCCACAGCCGTTTTCAGATGTCCCTCAATGCAAAGGCTCTAGACGCAAATATTTGTGGAGAGCTAATTCAGTCAAAGAAACACTGCATGTTGGTGAAGGGCATATTGAAGAAGGATCAGCCGAGTGGTTCTTGTGGGAGAACAACTCCATTTGGCTCACTAACTTCACACACCATCAGGCTTCCAAGCAGCTCTCAAGGAAACTCAGTTTTCACACTCTATGCTTAGTGCCCTTTGAGTGCATTATCTAGGAATTAACCTGGTAGAGCATCCCACACAAACGAATGCTCCACATGCGGGTTTCACATGCCACCAACTCCACATTCACAGGCAACTTCAGCGCCACAGCCATTTTCAGATAGCCCTCAATGCAAAGGCTCTAGACGCAAATATTGGTGTGAGAGCTAATTCAATCAAGGAAACACTGCATGTTGGTGAAGGGCATATTGAAGAAGGATCATCCGAGTGGTTCTTGTGGGAGAACAACTCCATTTGGCTCACTAACTTCACACACCATCAGGCTTCCAAGCAGCTCTCAAGGAAACTCAGTTTCCACACTCTATGCTTAGTGCCCTTTGAGTGCATTATCTAGGAATTAACCTGGTAGAGCATCCCACACAAACGAATGCTCCACATGCGGGTTTCACATGCCACCAACTCCACATTCACAGGCAACTTCAGCGCCACAGCCATTTTCAGATAGCCCTCAATGCAAAGGCTCTAGACGCAAATATTGGTGTGAGAGCTAATTCAATCAAGGAAACACTGCATGTTGGTGAAGGGCATATTGAAGAAGGATCAGCCGAGCGGTTCTTGTGGGAGAACAACTCCATTTGGCTCACTAACTTCACACACCATCAGGCTTCCAAGCAGCTCTCAAGGAAACTCAGTTTTCACACTCTATGCTTAGTGCCCTTTGAGTGCATTATCTAGGAATGAACCTGGTAGAGCATCCCACACAAACGAATGCTCCACATGCGGGTTTCACATGCCACCAACTCCACATTCACAGGCAACTTCAGCGCCACAGCCATTTTCAGATAGCCCTCAATGCAAAGGCTCTAGACGCAAATATTGGTGGAGAGCTAATTCAATCAAGGAAACACTGCATGTTGGTGAAGGGCATATTGAAGAAGGATCAGCCGAGTGGCTCTTGTGGGAGAACAACTGCATTTGGCTCACTAACTTCACACACCATCAGGCTTCCAAGCAGCTCTCAAGGAAACTCAGTTTTCACACTCTATGCTTAGTGCCCTTTGAGTGCCTAGGACTCAAATGAAGCTTCGTGAGCATCCCACAGAAAAGAATGCTCCACATGCGGGTTTCACATGCCACCAACTCCACATTCACAGGCAACTTCAGCGCCACAGCCGTTTTCAGATGTCCCTCAATGCAAAGGCTCTAGACGCAAATATTGGTGGAGAGCTAATTCAATCAAAGACACACTGCATGTTGGTGAAGGGCATATTGAAGAAAGATCAGCAGAGTGGTTCTTGTGGGAGAACAACTCCATTTGGCTCACTAACTTCACACACCATCAGGCTTCCAAGCAGCTCTCAAGGAAACTCAGTTTTCACACTCTATGCTTAGTGCCCTTTGAGTGCCTAGGACTGAAATGAAGCTTGGTGAGCATCCCACATAAACCAATGCTCCACATGCGGGTTTCACATGCCACCAACTCCACATTCACAGGCAACTTCAGCGTCACAGCCATTTTCAGATAGCCCTCAATGCAAAGGCTCTAGACGCAAATATTGGTGGAGAGCTAATTCAATCAAAGACACACTGCATGTTGGTGAAGGGCATATTGAAGAAGGATCATCCGAGTGGTTCTTGTGGGAGAACAACTCCATTTGGCTCACTAACTTCACACACCATCAGGCTTCCAAGCAGCTCTCAAGGAAACTCAGTTTTCACACTCTATGCTTAGTGCCCTTTGAGTGCCTAGGACTGAAATGAAGCTTCGTGAGCATCCCACACAAACCAATGCTCCACATGCGGGTTTCACATGCAACCAACTCCACATTCACAGGCAACTTCAGCGCCACAGCCGTTTTCAGATAGCCCTCAATGCAAAGGCTCTAGACGCAAATATTGGTGTGAGAGCTAATTCAATCAAGGAAACACTGCATGTTGGTGAAGGGCATATTGAAGAAGGATCAGCAGAGTGGTTCTTGTGGGAGAACAACTCCATTTGGCTCACTAACTTCACACACCATCAGGCTTCCAAGCAGCTCTCAAGGAAACTCAGTTTTCACACTCTATGCTTAGTGCCCTTTGAGTGCCTAGGACTGAAATGAAGCTTGGTGAGCATCCCACATAAACCAATGCTCCACATGCGGGTTTCACATGCCACCAACTCCACATTCACAGGCAACTTCAGCGCCACAGCCGTTTTCAGATAGCCCTCAATGCAAAGGCTCTAGACGCAAATATTGGTGGAGAGCTAATTCAATCATGGAAACACTGCATGTTGGTGAAGGGCATATTGAAGAAGGATCATCCGAGTGGTTCTTGTGGGAGAACAACTCCATTTGGCTCACTAACTTCACACACCATCAGGCTTCCAAGCAGCTCTCAAGGAAACTCAGTTTTCACACTCTATGCTTAGTGCCCTTTGAGTGCATTATCTAGGAATGAACCTGGTAGAGCATCCCACACAAACGAATGCTCCACATGCGGGTTTCACATGCCACCAACTCCACATTCACAGGCAACTTCAGCGCCACAGCCATTTTCAGATAGCCCTCAATGCAAAGGATCTAGACGCAAATATTGGTGGAGAACTAATTCAATCAAAGAAACACTGCATGTTGGTGAAGGGCATATTGAAGAAGGATCAGCCGAGTGGTTCTT
Source organism: Ochotona princeps (assembly GCF_030435755.1). Taxonomy (NCBI): domain Eukaryota; kingdom Metazoa; phylum Chordata; class Mammalia; order Lagomorpha; family Ochotonidae; genus Ochotona; species Ochotona princeps. The sequence goes on along the minus strand of NW_026700331.1, from coordinate 17,935 downwards.
GTGGGAGAACAACTCCATTTGGCTCACTAACTTCACCCACCATCAGGCTTCCAAGCAGCTCTCAAGGAAACTCAGTTTTCACACTCTATGCTTAGTGCCCTTTGAGTGCATTATCTAGGAATTAACCTGGTAGAGCATCCCACACAAACGAATGCTCCACATGCGGGTTTCACATGCCACCAACTCCACATTCACAGGCAACTTCAGCGCCACAGCCATTTTCAGATAGCCCTCAATGCAAAGGCTCTAGACGCAAATATTGGTGTGAGAGCTAATTCAATCAAGGAAACACTGCATGTTGGTGAAGGGCATATTGAAGAAGGATCAGCGAAGTGGTTCTTGTGGGAGAACAACTCCATTTGGCTCACTAACTTCACACACCATCAGGCTTCCAAGCAGCTCTCAAGGAAACTCAGTTTTCACACTCTATGCTTAGTGCCCTTTGAGTGCCTAGGACTGAAATGAAGCTTCGTGAGCATCCCACACAAACCAATGCTCCACATGCGGGTTTCACATGCCACCAACTCCACATTCACAGGCAACTTCAGCGCCACAGCCGTTTTCAGATGTCCCTCAATGCAAAGGCTCTAGACGCAAATATTGGTGGAGAGCTAATTCAATCAAAGACACACTGCATGTTGGTGAAGCGCATATTGAAGAAGGATCAGCCGAGTGGTTCTTGTGGGAGAACAACTCCATTTGGCTCACTAACTTCACACACCATCAGGCTTCCAAGCAGCTCTCAAGGAAACTCAGTTTTCACACTCTATGCTTAGTGCCCTTTGAGTGCATTATCTAGGAATGAACCTGGTAGAGCATCCCACACAAACGAATGCTCCACATGCGGGTTTCACATGCCACCACCTCCACATTCACAGGCAAATTAAGCTACACAGCCATTTTCAGATAGCCCTCAATGCAAAGGCTCTAGACGCAAATATTGGTGGAGAGCTAATTCAATCAAAGAAACACTGCATGTTGGTGAAGGGCATATTGAAGAAGGATCATCCGAGTGGTTCTTGTGGGAGAACAACTCCATTTGGCTCACTAACTTCACACACCATCAGGCTTCCAAGCAGCTCTCAAGGAAACTCAGTTTTCACACTCTATGCTTAGTGCCCTTTGAGTGCCTAGGACTGAAATGAAGCTTGGTGAGCATCCCACACAAACGAATGCTCCACATGCGGGTTTCACATGCCACCAACTCCACATTCACAGGCAACTTCAGCGCCACAGCCATTTTCAGATAGCCCTCAATGCAAAGGCTCTAGACGCAAATATTGTTGTGAGAGCTAATTCAATCAAGGAAACACTGCATGTTGGTGAAGGGCATATTGAAGAAGGATCAGCCGAGTGGTTCTTGTGGGAGAACAACTCCATTTGGCTCACTAACTTCACACACCATCAGGCTTCCAAGCAGCTCTCAAGGAAACTCAGTTTTCACACTCTATGCTTAGTGCCCTCTGAGTGCCTAGGACTGAAATGAAGCTTGGTGAGCATCCCACACAAACGAATGCTCCACATGCGGGTTTCACATGCCACCAACTCCACATTCACAGGCAACTTCAGCGCCACAGCCGTTTTCAGATAGCCCTCAATGCAAAGGCTCTAGACGCAAATATTGGTGGAGAGCTAATTCAATCAAAGAAACACTGCATGTTGGTGAAGGGCATATTGAAGAAGGATCAGCCGAGTGGTTCTTGTGGGAGAACAACTCTATTTGGCTCACTAACTTCACTCACCATCAGGCTTCCAAGCAGCTCTCAAGGAAACTCAGTTTTCACACTCTATGCTTAGTGCCCATTGAGTGCATTATCTAGCAATGAACCTGGTAGAGCATCCCACACAAACGAATGCTCCACATGTGGGTTTCACATGCCACCAACTCCACATTCACAGGCAACTTCAGCGCCACAGCCATTTTCAGATAGCCCTCAATGCAAAGGCTCTAGACGCAAATATTGGTGGAGAGCTAATTCAATCAAAGACACACTGCATGTTGGTGAAGGGCATATTGAAGAAGGATCAGCGAAGTGGTTCTTGTGGGAGAACAACTCCATTTGGCTCACTAACTTCACCCACCATCAGGCTTCCAAGCAGCTCTCAAGGAAACTCAGTTTTCACACTCTATGCTTAGTGCCCTTTGAGTGCCTAGGACTGAAATGAAGCTTCGTGAGCATCCCACACAAACCAATGCTCCACATGCGGGTTTCACATGCCACCAACTCCACATTCAAAGGCAACTTCAGCGCCACAGCCGTTTTCAGATAGCCCTCAATGCAAAGGCTCTAGACGCAAATAGTGGTGGAGAGCTAATTCAATCAAAGACACACTGCATGTTGGTGAAGGGCATATTGAAGAAGGATCATCCGAGTGGTTCTTGTGGGAGAACAACTCCATTTGGCTCACTAACTTCACACACCATCAGGCTTCCAAGCAGCTCTCAAGGAAACTCAGTTTTCACACTCTATGCTTAGTGCCCTTTTAGTGCCTAGGACTGAAATGAAGCTTCGTGAGCATCCCACACAAACGAATGCTCCACATGCGGGTTTCACATGCCACCAACTCCACATTCACAGGTAACTTCAGCGCCACAGCCGTTTTCAGATAGCCCTCAATGCAAAGGCTCTAGACGCAAATATTGGTGTGAGAGCTAATTCAATCAAGGAAACACTGCATGTTGGTGAAGGGCATATTGAAGAAGGATCAGCAGAGTGGTTCTTGTGGGAGAACAACTCCATTTGGCTCACTAACTTCACACACCATCAGGCTTCCAAGCAGCTCTCAAGGAAACTCAGTTTTCACACTCTATGCTTAGTGCCCTTTGAGTACATTATCTAGGAATGAACCTGGTAGAGCATCCCACACAAACGAATGCTCCACATGCGGGTTTCACATGCCACCAACTCCACATTCACAGGCAACTTCAGCGCCACAGCCATTTTCAGATAGCCCTCAATGCAAAGGCTCTAGACGCAAATATTGGTGGAGAGCTAATTCAATCAAAGAAACACTGCATGTTGGTGAAGGGCATATTGAAGAAGGATCATCCGAGTGGTTCTTGTGGGAGAACAACTCCATTTGGCTCACTAACTTCACACACCATCAGGCTTCCAAGCAGCTCTCAAGGAAACTCAGTTTTCACACTCTATGCTTAGTGCCCTTTGAGTGCATTATCTAGGAATGAACCTGGCAGAGCATCACACACAAACGAATGCTCCACAGCGGGTTTCACATGCCACCAACTCCACATTCACAGGCAACTTCAGCGCCACAGCCGTTTTCAGATAGCCCTCAATGCAAAGGCTCTAGACGCAAATATTGGTGTGAGAGCTAATTCAATCAAGGAAACACTGCATGTTGGTGAAGGGCATATTGAAGAAGGATCAGCAGAGTGGTTCTTGTGGGAGAACAACTCCATTTGGCTCACTAACTTCACACACCATCAGGCTTCCAAGCAGCTCTCAAGGAAACTCAGTTTTCACACTCTGTGCTTAGTGCCCTTTGAGTGCCTAGGACTGAAATGAAGCTTGGTGAGCATCCCACACAAACGAATGCTCCACATGCGGGTTTCACATGCCACCAACTCCACATTCACAGGCAACTTCAGCGCCACAGCCGTTTGCAGATAGCCCTCAATGCAAAGGCTCTAGACGCAAATATTGGTGGAGAGCTAATTCAATCAAAGAAACACTGCATGTTGGTGAAGGGCATAATGAAGAAGGATCAGCCGAGTGGTTCTTGTGGGAGAACAACTCCATTTGGCTCACTAACTTCACTCACCATCAGGCTTCCAAGCAGCTCTCAAGGAAACTCAGTTTTCACACTCTATGCTTAGTGCCCATTGAGTGCATTATCTAGCAATGAACCTGGTAGAGCATCCCACACAAACGAATGCTCCACATGCGGGTTTCACATGCCACCAACTCCACATTCACAGGCAACTTCAGCGCCACAGCCGTTTTCAGATAGCCCTCAATGCAAAGGCTCTAGATGCAAATATTGGTGTGAGAGCTAATTCAATCAAGGAAACACTGCAATGTTGGTGAAGGGCATACTGAAGAAGGATCAGCCGAGTGGTTCTTGTGGGAGAACAACTCCATTTGGCTCACTAACTTCACACACCATCAGGCTTCCAAGCAGCTCTCAAGGAAACTCAGTTATCACACTCTATGCTTAGTGCCCTTTGAGTGCATTATCTAGGAATGAACCTGGTAGAGCATCCCACACAAACGAATGCTCCACATGCGGGTTTCACATGCCACCAAGTCCACATTCTCAGGCAACTTCAGCGCCACAGCCGTTTTCAGATAGATCTCAGTGCAAAGGATCTAGACGCAAATATTGGTGTGAAAGCTAATTCAATCAAGGAAACACTGCAATGTTGAGGAAGGGCATATTGAAGAAGGATCAGCCGAGTGGTTCTTGTGGGAGAACAACTCCATTTGGCTCACTAACTTCACACACCATCAGGCTTCCAAGCAGCTCTCAAGGTAACTCAGTTTTCACACTCTATGCTTAGTGCCCTTTGAGTGCATTATCTAGGAATTAACCTGGTAGAGCATCCCACACAAACGAATGCTCCACATGCGGGTTTCACATGCCACCAACTCCACATTCACAGGCAACTTCAGCGCCACAGCCATTTTCAGATAGCCCTCAATGCAAAGGCTCTAGACGCAAATATTGGTGGAGAGCTAATTCAATCAAAGACACACTGCATGTTGGTGAAGGGCATATTGAAGAAGGATCAGCCGAGTGGTTCTTGTGGGAGAACAACTCCATTTGGCTCACTAACTTCACACACCATCAGGCTTCCAAGCAGCTCTCAAGGAAACTCAGTTTTCACACTCTATGCTTAGTGCCCTTTGAGTGCCTAGGACTGAAATGAAGCTTCGTGAGCATCCCACACAAACCAATGCTCCACATGCGGGTTTCACATGCCACCAACTCCACATTCACAGGCAACTTCAGCGCCACAGCCGTTTTCAGATAGCCCTCAATGCAAAGGCTCTAGACGCAAATATTGGTGTGAGAGCTAATTCAATTAAGGAAACACTGCATGTTGGTGAAGGGCATATTGAAGAAGGATCAGCAGAGTGGTTCTTGTGGGAGAACAACTCCATTTGGCTCACTAACTTCACACACCATCAGGCTTCCAAGCAGCTCTCAAGGAAACTCAGTTTTCACACTCTATGCTTAGTGCCCTTTGAGTGCCTAGGACTGAAATGAAGCTTGGTGAGCATCCCACATAAACCAATGCCCCACATGCGGGTTTCACATGCCACCAACTCCACATTCACAGGCAACTTCAGCGCCACAGCCGTTTTCAGATAGCCCTCAATGCAAAGGCTCTAGACGCAAATATTGGTGGAGAGCTAATTCAATCAAAGAAACACTGCATGTTGGTGAAGGGCATATTGAAGAAGGATCAGCCGAGTGGTTCTTGTGGGAGAACAACTCCATTTGGCTCACTAACTTCACACACCATCAGGCTTCCAAGCAGCTCTCAAGGAAACTCAGTTTTCACACTCTATGCTTAGTGCCCTTTGAGTGCATTATCTAGGAATGAACCTGGTAGAGCATCCCACACAAACGAATGCTCCACATGCGGGTTTCACATGCCACCAACTCCACATTCACAGGCAACTTCAGCTGCACAGCCATTTTCAGATAGCCCTCAATGCAAAGGCTCTAGACGCAAATATTGGTGGAGAGCTAATTCAATCAAAGAAACACTGCATGTTGGTGAAGGGCATATTGAAGAAGGATCAGCCGAGTGGTTCTTGTGGGAGAACAACTCCATTTGGCTCACTAACTTCACCCACCATCAGGCTTCCAAGCAGCTCTCAAGGAAACTCAGTTTTCACACTCTATGCTTAGTGCCCTTTGAGTGCCTAGGACTGAAATGAATCTTCGTGAGCATCCCACACAAACGAATGCTCCACATGCGGGTTTCACATGCCACCAACTCCACATTCACAGGCAACTTCAGCGCCACAGCCGTTTTCAGATAGCCCTCAATGCAAAGGCTCTAGACGCAAATATTGGTGGAGAGCTAATTCAATCAAAGACACACTGCATGTTTTTGAAGGGCATATTGAAGAAGGATCATCCGAGTGGTTCTTGTGGGAGAACAACTCCATTTGGCTCACTAACTTCACACACCATCTTGCTTCCAAGCAGCTCTCAAGGAAACTCAGTTTTCACACTCTATGCTTAGTGCCCTTTGAGTGCCTAGGACTGAAATGAAGCTTCGTGAGCATCCCACACAAACGAATGCTCCACATGCGGGTTTCACATGCCACCAACTCCACATTCACAGGTAACTTCAGCGCCACAGCCGTTTTCAGATAGCCCTCAATGCAAAGGCTCTAGACGCAAATATTGGTGTGAGAGCTAATTCAATCAAGGAAACACTGCATGTTGGTGAAGGGCATATTGAAGAAGGATCAGCAGAGTGGTTCTTGTGGGAGAACAACTCCATTTGGCTCACTAACTTCACACACCATCAGGCTTCCAAGCAGCTCTCAAGGAAACTCAGTTTTCACACTCTATGCTTAGTGCCCTTTGAGTACATTATCTAGGAATGAACCTGGTAGAGCATCCCACACAAACGAATGCTCCACATGCGGGTTTCACATGCCACCAACTCCACATTCACAGGCAACTTCAGCGCCACAGCCATTTTCAGATAGCCCTCAATGCAAAGGCTCTAGACGCAAATATTGGTGGAGAGCTAATTCAATCAAAGAAACACTGCATGTTGGTGAAGGGCATAATGAAGAAGGATCAGCCGAGTGGTTCTTGTGGGAGAACAACTCCATTTGGCTCACTAACTTCACTCACCATCAGGCTTCCAAGCAGCTCTCAAGGAAACTCAGTTTTCACACTCTATGCTTAGTGCCCATTGAGTGCATTATCTAGCAATGAACCTGGTAGAGCATCCCACACAAACGAATGCTCCACATGCGGGTTTCACATGCCACCAACTCCACATTCACAGGCAACTTCAGCGCCACAGCCGTTTTCAGATAGATCTCAGTGCAAAGGATCTAGACGCAAATATTGGTGTGAAAGCTAATTCAATCAAGGAAACACTGCAATGTTGAGGAAGGGCATATTGAAGAAGGATCAGCAGAGTGGTTCTTGTGGGAGAACAACTCCATTTGGCTCACTAACTTCACACACCATCAGGCTTCCAAGCAGCTCTCAAGGTAACTCAGTTTTCACACTCTATGCTTAGTGCCCTTTGAGTGCATTATCTAGGAATTAACCTGGTAGAGCATCCCACACAAACGAATGCTCCACATGCGGGTTTCACATGCCACCAACTCCACATTCACAGGCAACTTCAGCGCCACAGCCATTTTCAGATAGCCCTCAATGCAAAGGCTCTAGACGCAAATATTGGTGGAGAGCTAATTCAATCAAAGACACACTGCATGTTGGTGAAGGGCATATTGAAGAAGGATCAGCCGAGTGGTTCTTGTGGGAGAACAACTCCATTTGGCTCACTAACTTCACACACCATCAGGCTTCCAAGCAGCTCTCAAGGAAACTCAGTTTTCACACTCTATGCTTAGTGCCCTTTGAGTGCCTAGGACTGAAATGAAGCTTCGTGAGCATCCCACACAAACGAATGCTCCACATGCGGGTTTCACATGCCACCAACTCCACATTCACAGGCAACTTCAGCGCCACAGCCGTTTTCAGATAGCCCTCAATGCAAAGGCTCTAGACGCAAATATTGGTGTGAGAGCTAATTCAATTAAGGAAACACTGCATGTTGGTGAAGGGCATATTGAAGAAGGATCAGCCGAGTGGTTCTTGTGGGAGAACAACTCCATTTGGCTCACTAACTTCACACACCATCAGGCTTCCAAGCAGCTCTCAAGGAAACTCAGTTTTCACACTCTATGCTTAGTGCCCTTTGAGTGCCTAGGACTGAAATGAAGCTTGGTGAGCATCCCACATAAACCAATGCCCCACATGCGGGTTTCACATGCCACCAACTCCACATTCACAGGCAACTTCAGCGCCACAGCCATTTTCAGATAGCCCTCAATGCAAAGGCTCTAGACGCAAATATTGGTGGAGAGCTAATTCAATCAAAGAAATACTGCATGTTTGTGAAGGGCATATTGAAGAAGGATCAGCCGAGTGGTTCTTGTGGGAGAACAACTCCATTTGGCTCACTAACTTCACACACCATCAGGCTTCCAAGCAGCTCTCAAGGAAACTCAGTTTTCACACTCTATGCTTAGTGCCCTTTGAGTGCATTATCTAGGAATGAACCTGGTAGAGCATCCCACACAAACGAATGCTCCACATGCGGGTTTCACATGCCACCAACTCCACATTCACAGGCAACTTCAGCTACACAGCCATTTTCAGATAGCCCTCAATGCAAAGGCTCTAGACGCAAATATTGGTGGAGAGCTAATTCAATCAAAGAAACACTGCATGTTGGTGAAGGGCATATTGAAGAAGGATCAGCCGAGTGGTTCTTGTGGGAGAACAACTCCATTTGGCTCACTAACTTCACCCACCATCAGGCTTCCAAGCAGCTCTCAAGGAAACTCAGTTTTCACACTCTATGCTTAGTGCCTTTGAGTGCCTAGGACTGAAATGAATCTTCGTGAGCATCCCACACAAACGAATGCTCCACATGCGGGTTTCACATGCCACCAACTCCACATTCACAGGCAACTTCAGCGCCACAGCCGTTTTCAGATAGCCCTCAATGCAAAGGCTCTAGACGCAAATATTGGTGGAGAGCTAATTCAATCAAAGACACACCTGCATGTTGGTGAAGGGCATATTGAAGAAGGATCATCCGAGTGGTTCTTGTGGGAGAACAACTCCATTTGGCTCACTAACTTCACACACCATCTTGCTTCCAAGCAGCTCTCAAGGAAACTCAGTTTTCCACACTCTATGCTTAGTGCCCTTTGAGTGCCTAGGACTGAAATGAAGCTTCGTGAGCATCCCACACAAACGAATGCTCCACATGCGGGTTTCACATGCCACCAACTCCACATTCACAGGTAACTTCAGCGCCACAGCCGTTTTCAGATAGCCCTCAATGCAAAGGCTCTAGACGCAAATATTGGTGTGAGAGCTAATTCAATCAAGGAAACACTGCATGTTGGTGAAGGGCATAATTGAAGAAGGATCAGCAGAGTGGTTCTTGTGGAGAACAACTCCATTTGGCTCACTAACTTCACACACCATCAGGCTTCCAAGCAGCTCTCAAGGAAACTCAGTTTTCACACTCTATGCTTAGTGCCCTTTGAGTACATTATCTAGGAATGAACCTGGTAGAGCATCCCACACAAACGAATGCTCCACATGCGGGGTTTCACATGCCACCAACTCCACATTCACAGGCAACTTCAGCGCCACAGCCAATTTTCAGATAGCCCCTCAATGCAAAGGCTCTAGACGCAAATATTGGTGGAGAGCTAATTCAATCAAGGAAACACTGCATGTTGGTGAAGGGCATATTGAAGAAGGATCAGCAGAGTGGTTCTTGTGGGAGAACAACTCCATTTGGCCTCACTAACTTCACACACCATCAGGCTTCCAAGCAGCTCTCAAGGAAACTCAGTTTTCACACTCTATGCTTAGTGCCCTTTGAGTGCATTATCTAGGAATGAACCTGGCAGAGCATCACACACAAACGAATGCTCCACAGCGGGTTTCACATGCCACCAACTCCACATTCACAGGCAACTTCAGCGCCACAGCCGTTTTCAGATAGCCCTCAATGCAAAGGCCCCTAGACGCCAAATATTGGTGTGAGAGAGCTAATTCAATCAAGGAAACACTGCATGTTGGTGAAGGGCATATTGAAGAAGGATCAGCAGAGTGGTTCTTGTGGTGGAGAACAACTCCATTTTGGCTCACTAACTTCACACACCATCAGACTTCCAAGCAGCTCTCAAGGAAACTCAGTTTTCACACTCTGTGCTTAGTGCCCTTTGAGTGCCTAGGACTGAAATGAAGCTTGGTGAGCATCCCACACAAACGAATGCTCCACATGCGGGTTTCACATGCCAGCAACTCCACATTCACAGGCAACTTCAGCGCCACAGCCGTTTGCAGATAGCCCTCAATGCAAAGGCTCTAGACGCAAATATTGGTGTGAGAGCTAATTCAATCAAGGAAACACTGCATGTTGGTGAAGGGGCATATTGAAGAAGGATCAGCCGAGTGGTTCTTGTGGGAGAACAACTCCATTTGGCTCACTAACTTCACACATCATCAGGCTTCCAAGCAGCTCTCAAGGAAACTCAGTTTTCACACTCTATGCTTAGTGGCCCATTGAGTGCATTATCTAGCAATGAACCTGGTAGAGCATCCCACACAAACGAATGCTCCACATGCGGGTTTCACATGCCACCAACTCCACATTCTCAGGCAACTTCAGCGCCACAGCCGTTTTCAGATAGCCCTCAGTGCAAAGGCTCTAGACGCAAATATTGGTGTGAGAGCTAATTCAATCAAGGAAACACTGCAATGTTGAGGAAGGGCAATATTGAAGAAGGATCAGCAAAGTGGTTGTTGTGGCGAGAACAACTCCATTTGGCTCACTAACTTCACACACCATCAGGCTTCCAAGCAGCTCTCAAGGAAACTCAGTTTTCACACTCTATACTTAGTGTCCTTTGAGTGCATTATCTAGAAATGAACCTGGTAGAGCATCCCACACAAACGAATGCTCCACATGCGGGTTTCACATGCCACAAACTCCACATTCACAGGCAACTTCAGCGCCACAGCCGTTTTCAGATAGCCCTCAATGCAAAGGCTCTAGATGCAAATATTGGTGTGAGAGCTAATTCAATCAAGGAAACACTGCATGTTGGTGAAGGGCATATTGAAGAAGAATCAGCCAAGTGGTTCTTGTGGGAGAACAAATCCATTTGGCTCACTAACTTCACACACCATCAGGCTTCCAAGCAGCTCTCAAGGAAACTCAGTTTTCACACTCTATGCTTAGTGCCCTTTGAGTGCCTAGGACTGAAATGAAGCTTAGTGAGCATCCCACAAAAAGGTATGCTCCACATGCGGGTTTCACATGCCACCAACTCCACATTCTCAGCAACTTCAGCGCCACAGCCGTTTTTCAGATAGCCCTCAATGCAAAGGATCTAGACGCAAATATTGGTGTGAGAGCTAATTCAATCAAGGAAACACTGCATGTTGGTGAAGGGCATATTGAAGAAGGATCAGCCGAGTGGTTCTTGTGGGAGAACTACTCAATAGGGCTCACTAACTTCACAACACCATCAGGCTTCCAAGCAGCTCTCAAGGAAACTCAGTTTTTGCACTCTATGCTTAGTGCCCTTTGAGTGCATTATCTAGGAATGAACCTGGTAGAGCATCCCACACAAACGAATGCTCCACATGCGGGTTTCACATGCCACCAACTCCACATTCTCAGGCAACTTCAGCGCCACAGCCGTTTTCAGATAGATCTCAGTGCAGAGGATCTAGACGCAAATATTGGTGTGCGAGCTAATTCAATCAAGGAAACACTGCAATGTTGGTGAAGGGCATATTGAAGAAGGATCAGCCGAGTGGTTCTTGTGGGAGAAGAACTCCATTTGGCTCACTAACTTCACACACCATCAGGCTTCCAAGCAGCTCTCAAGGAAACTCAGTTTTCACACTCTATGCTTAGTGCCCTTTGAGTGCCTAGGACTGAAATGAAGCTTTTTTGAGCATCCCACACAAACGAATGCTCCACATGCGGGTTTCACATGCCACCAACTCCACATTCACAGGCAACTTCAGCGCCACAGCCGTTTTCAGATAGCCCTCAATGCAAAGGCTCTAGACGCAAATATTGGTGTGAGAGCTAATTTAATCAAGGAAACACTGCATGTTGGTGAAGGGCATATTGAAGAAGGATCAGCAGAGTAGTTCTTGTGGGAGAACAACTCCATTTGGCTCACTAACTTCACACACCATCAGGCTTCCAAGCAGCTCTCAAGGAAACTCAGTTTTCACACTCTATGCTTAGTGCCCTTTGAGTGCCTAGGACTGAAATGAAGCTTCGTGAGCATCCCACACAAACCAATGCTCCACATGCGGGTTTCACATGCCACCAACTCCACATTCACAGGCAACTTCAGCGCCACAGCCGTTTTCAGATAGCCCCTCAATGCAAAGGCTCTAGACGCAAATAGTGGTGGAGAGCTAATTCAATCAAAGAAACACTGCATGTTGGTGAAGGGGCATATTGAAGAAGGATCAGCCGAGTGGTTCTTGTGGGAGAACAACTCCATTTGGCTCACTAACTTCACACACCATCAGGCTTCCAAGCAGCTCTCAAGGAAACTCAGTTATCACACTCTATGCTTAGTGCCCTTTGAGTGCAATTATCTAGGAATGAACCTGGTAGAGCATCCCACACAAACGAATGCTCCACATGCGGGTTTCACATGCCACCAACTCCCACATTCTCAGGCAACTTCAGCGCCACAGCCGTTTTCAGATAGCCCTCAATGCAAAGGATCTAGACGCAAATATTGGTGTGAGAGCTAATTCAATCAAGGAAACACTGCATGTTGTTGAAGGGCATATTGAAGAAGTATCAGCCGAGTGGTTCTTGTGGCGAGAACAACTCCATTTGGCTCACTAACTTCACACACCATCTGGCTTCCAAGCAGCTCTCAAGGAAAACTCAGTTTTCACACTCTATGCTTAAGTGCCCATTGAGTGCAATATCTAGGAATGAACCTGGGCTAGAGCATCCCACACAAACGAATGCTCCACATGCGGGTTTCACATGCCACCAACTCCACATTCACAGGCAACTTCAGCGCCACCAGCCGTTTTCAGATAGCCCTCAATGCAACGGCTCTAGACGCAAATATTGGTGTGAGAGCTAATTCAATCAAGGAAACACTGCAATGTTGGTGAAGGGCATATTGAAGAAGGATCAGCAAAGTGGTTGTTGTGGGAGAACAACTCCATTTGGCTCACTAACTTCACACACCATCAGGCTTCCAAGCAGCTCTCAAGGAAACTCAGTTTTCACACTCTATACTTAGTGCCCTTTGAGTGCATTATCTAGAAATGAACCTGGTAGAGCATTCCACACAAACGAATGCTCCACATGCGGGTTTCACATGCCACCAACTCCACATTCTCAGGCAACTTCAGCGCCACAGCCGTTTTCAGATAGCCCTCAATGCAAAGGCTCTAGACACAAATATTGGTGGTGAGAGCTAATTCAATCAAGGAAACACTGCATGTTGATGAAGGGCATATTGAAGAAGAATCAGCCGAGTGGTTCTTGTGGGAGAACAAATCCATTTGGCTCACTAACTTCACACACCATCAGGCTTCCAAGCAGCTCTCAAGGAAACTCAGTTTTCACACTCTATGCTTAGTGCCCTTTGAGTACCTAGGACTGAAATGAAGCTTAGTGAGCATCCCACACAAACGAATGCTCCACATGCGGGTTTTCACATGCCACCAACTCCACATTCTCACGCAACTTCAGCGCCACAGCAGTTTTCAGATAGATCTCACTGCAAAGGCTCTAGACGCAAATATTGGTGTGAGAGCTAATTCAATCAAGGAAACAATTCATGTTGGTGAAGGGCATATTGAAGAAGGATCAGCCGAGTGGTTCTTGTGGGAGAACAACTCCATTTGGCTCACTAACTTCACACACCATCAGGCTTCCAAGCAGCTCTCAAGGAAACTCAGTTTTCACACTCTATGCTTAGTGCCCTTTGAGTGCCTAGGACTGAAATGAAGCTTAGTGAGCATCCCACACAAAGGTATGCTCCACATGCGGGTTTCACATGCCACCAACTCCACATTCACAGGCAACTTCAGCGCCACAGCCGTTTTCAGATAGCCCTCAATGCATAGGATCTAGACGCAAATATTGGTGTGAGAGCTAATTCAATCAAGGAAACACTGCATGTTGGTGAAGGGCATATTGAAGAAGGATCAGCCGAGTGGTTCTTGTGGGAGAACAACTCCATTTGGCTCACTAACTTCACACACCATCAGGCTTCCAAGCAGCTCTCAAGGAAACTCAGTTTTCACACTCTATGCTTAGTGCCCATTGAGTGCATTATCTAGCAATGAACCTGGTAGAGCATCCCCACACAAACGAATGCTCCACATGCGGGTTTCACATGCCACCAACTCCACATTCTCAGGCAACTTCAGCGCCACAGCCGTTTTCAGATAGCCCTCAGTGCAAAGGCTCTAGACGCAAATATTGGTGTGAGAGCTAATTCAATCAAGGAAACACTGCAATGTTGAGGAAGGGCATATTGAAGAAGGATCGATCAGCAAAGTGGTTGTTGTGGGAGAACAACTCCATTTGGCTCACTAACTTCACACACCATCAGGCTTAAAAGCAGCTCTCAAGGAAACTCAGTTTTCACACTCTATACTTAGTGCCCTTTGAGTGCATTATCTAGAAATGAACCTGGTAGAGCATCCCACACAAACGAATGCTCCACATGCGGGTTTCACATGCCACCAACTCCACATTCACAGGCAACTTCAGCGCCACAGCCGTTTTCAGATAGCCCTCAATGCAAAAGGCTCTAAACGCAAATATTGGTGTGAGAGCTAATTCAATCAAGGAAACACTGCATGTTGGTGAAGGGCATATTGAAGAAGAATCAGCCAAGTGGTTCTTGTGGGAGAACAAATCCATTTGGCTCACTAACTTCACACACCATCAGGCTTCCAAGCAGCTCTCAAGAGAAACTCAGTTTTCACACTCTATGCTTAGTGCCCTTTGAGTGCCTAGGACTGAAATGAAGCTTAGTGAGCATCCCACAAAAAGGTATGCTCCACATGCGGGTTTCACATGCCACCAACGCCACATTCTCAGCAACTTCAGCGCCACAGCCGTTTTCAGATAGCCCTCAATGCAAAGGATCTAGATGCAAATATTGGTGTGAGAGCTAATTTAATCAAGGAAACAATTCATGTTGGTGAAGGGCATATTGAAGAAGGATCAGCCGAGTGGTTCTTGTGGGAGAACAACTCAATAGGGCTCACTAACTTCACACACCATCAGGCTTCCAAGCAGCTCTCAAGGGTAACTCAGTTTTCGCACTCTATGCTTAGTGCCCTTTGAGTGCATTATCTAGGAATGAACCTGGTAGAGCATCCCACACAAAACGAATGCTCCACATGCGGGTTTCACATGCCACCAACTCCACATTCTCAGGCAACTTCAGCGCTACAGCCGTTTTCAGATAGATCTCAGTGCAGAGGATCTAGACGCAAATAATTGGTGTGCGAGCTAATTCAATCAAGGAAACACTGCAATGTTGGTGAAGGGCATATTGAAGAAGGATCAGCCGAGTGGTTCTTGTGGCGAGAACAACTCCATTTGGCTCACTAACTTCACACACCATCAGGCTTAAAAGCAGCTCTCAAGGAAACTCAGTTTTCACACTGTATGCTTAGTGCCCTTTGAGTGCCTAGGACTGAAATGAAGCTTCGTGAGCATCCCACACAAACCAATGCTCCACATGCGGGTTTCACATGCCACCAACTCCACATTCTCAGCAACTTCAGCGCCACAGCCGTTTTCAGATAGCCCTCAATGCAAAGGCTCTAGACGCAAATATTGGTGTGAGAGCTAATTTAATCAAGGAAACAATTCATGTTGGTGAAGGGCATATTGAAGAAGGATCAGCAGAGTAGTTCTTGTGGGAGAACAACTCCATTTGGCTCACTAACTTCACACACCATCAGGCTTCCAAGCAGCTCTCAAGGAAACTCAGTTTTCACACTCTATGCTTAGTGCCCTTTGAGTGCCTAGGACTGAAATGAAGCTTCGTGAGCATCCCACACAAACGAATGCTCCACATGCGGGTTTCACATGCCACCAACTCCACATTCACAGGCAACTTCAGCGCCACAGCCGTTTTCAGATAGCCCTCAATGCAAAGGGCTCTAGACGCAAATATTGGTGGAGAGCTAATTCAATCAAAGAAACACTGCATGTTGGTGAAGGGCATATTGAAGAAGGATCAGCCGAGTGGTTCTTGTGGGAGAACAAACTCCATTTGGCTCACTAACTTCACACACCATCAGGCTTCCAAGCAGCTCTCAAGGAAACTCAGTTATCACACTCTATGCTTAGTGCCCTTTGAGTGCATTATCTAGGAATGAACCTGGTAGAGCATCCCCACACAAACGAATGCTCCACATGCGGGTTTCACATGCCACCAACTCCACATTCTCAGGCAACATCAGCGCCACAGCCGTTTTCAGATAGCCCTCAATGCAAAGGATCTAGACGCAAATATTGGTGTGAGAGCTAATTCAATCAGGGAAACACTGCATGTTGGTGAAGGGCATATTGAAGAAGGATCAGCAGAGTGGTTCTTGTGGAGAACAACTCCATTTGGCTCACTAACTTCACACACCATCAGGCTTCCAAGCAGCTCTCCAGGAAACTCAGTTTTCACACTCTATGCTTAGTGCCCTTTGAGTGCCTAGGACTGAAATGAAGCTTGGTGAGCATCCCACACAAACGAATGTCTCCACATGCGGGTTTCACATGCCACCAACTCCACATTCACAGGCAACCGTCAGCGCCACAGCCGTTTTCAGATAGCCCTCAGTGCAAAGGCTCTAGACGCAAATATTGAGTGTGAGAGCTAATTCAATCAAGGAAACACTGCATGTTGGTGAAGGGCATATTGAAGAAGGATCAGCCAAGTGGTTCTTGTGGGAGAACAACTCCATTTGGCTCTACTAACTTCACACACCATCAGGCTTCCAAGCAGCTCTCAAGGAAACTCAGTTTTCACACTCTATGCTTAGTGCCCTTTGAGAGCATTATCTAGGAATGAACCTGGTAGAGCATCCCACACAAACGAATGCTCCACATGCGGGTTTCACATGCCACCAACCTCCACATTCACAGGCAACGTCAGCGCCACAGCCGTTTTCAGATAGCCTGTCAAGTGCAAAGGCTCTAGACGCAAATATTGGTGTGGGGGACAATTCAATCAAGGAAAACACTGCATGTTGGTGAAGGGCATATTGAAGAAGGATCAGCCGAGTGGTTCTTGTGTGAGAACAACTCCATTTAGGCTCACTAACTTCACACACCATCAGGCTTCCAAGCACTCTCAAGGAAACTCAGTTTTCACACTCTATGCCTAGTGCCCTTTGAGTGCATTATCTAGGAATGAAGCCTGGTGTAGCATCCCACAGCAAACGAATGCTCCACATGCGGGTTTCACATGCCACCAACTCCACATTCACAGGCAACTTCAGCGCCACAGCCGATTTTCAGATAGCCCTCAATGCGAAAGGCTCTAGACGCAAATATTGGTGTGAGAGCTAATTCAATCAAGGAAACACTGCATGTTGATGAAGGGCATATTGAAGAAGAATCAGCCGAGTGGTTCTTGTGGGAGAACAACTCCATTTGGCTCACTAACTTCACACACCATCAGGCTTCCAAGCAGCTCGTCAAGGAAACTCAGTTTTCACACTCTATGCTTAGTGCCCTTTGAGTGCATTAGCTAGAATGAACCTGGTAGAGAGCATCCCACACAAACGAATGCTCCACATGCGGGTTTCACATGCCACCAACTCCACATTCTCAGGCAACTTCAGCGCCACAGCCGTTTTCAGATAGCTCCTCAATGCAAAGGCTCTAGACGCAAATATTGGTGTGAGAGCTAATTCAATCAAGGAAACACTGCATGTTGGTGAAGGGCATATTGAAGAAGGATCAGCCGAGTGGTTCTTGTGGGAGAACAACTCCATTTGGCTCACTAACTTCACACACCATCAGGCTTCCAAGCAGCTCTCAAGGAAACTCAGTTTTCACACTCTATTCTTAGTGCCCTTTGAGTGCATTATCTAGGAATGAACCTGGTAGAGCATCCCACACAAACGAATGCTCCAC
>NW_026700330.1:0-81007 GCF_030435755.1 Ochotona princeps | reverse complement strand
TGCTCTACCAGGTTCATTTCAGTCCTAGCCATACAAAGGGCACTAAGCATAGAGTGTGAAAACTGAGTTTCCTTGAGAGCTGCTTGGAAGCCTGATGGTGTGTGAAGTTAGTGAGCCAAATGGAGTTGTTCTCCCACAAGAACCACTCGGCTGATCCTTCTTCAATATGCCCTTCACCAACATGCAGTGTTTCCTTGATTGAATTAGCTCTCACACCAATATTTGCGTCTAGAGCCTTTGCATTGAGGGCTATCTGAAAACGGCTGTGGCGCTGAAGTTGCCTGTGAATGTGGAGTTGGTGGCATGTGAAACCCGCATGTGGAGCATTCGTTTGTGTGGGATGCTCTACCAGCTTCATTCCTAGATAATGCACTCAAAGGGCACTAAGCATAGAGTGTGAAAACTGAGTTTCCTTGAGAGCTGCTTGGAAGCCTGATGGTGTGTGAAGTTAGTGAGCCAAATGGAGTTGTTCTCGCACAAGAACCACTCGACTGATCCTTCTTCAATATGCCCTTCACCAACATACAGTGTTTCCTTGATTGAATTAGCTCTCACACCAATATTTGCTTCTAGAGCCTTTGCATTGAGGGCTATCTGAAAACGGCTGTGGCGCTGAAGTTGCCTGTGAATGTGGAGTTGGTGGCATGTGAAACCCGCATGTGGAGCATTCGTTTGTGTGGGATGCTTTACCAGGTTCATTTCAGTCCTAGCCATACAAAGGGCACTAAGCATAGAGTGTGAAAACTGAGTTTCCTTGAGAGCTGCTTGGAAGCCTGATGGTGTGTGAAGTTAGTGAGCCAAATGGAGTTGTTCTCCCACAAGAACCACTCAACTGATCCTTCTTCAATATGCCCTTCACCAACATGCAGTGTTTCCTTGATTGAATTAGCTCTCACACCAATATTTGCGTCTAGTGCCTTTGCATTGAGGGCTATCTGAAAACGGCTGTGGCGCTGAAGTTGCCTGTGAATGTGGAGTTGGTGGCATGTGAAACCCGCATGTGGAGCATTCGTTTGTGTGGAATGCTTTACCAGGTTCATTTCAGTCCTAGCCATACAAAGGGCACTAAGCATAGAGTGTGAAAACTGAGTTTCCTTGAGATCTGCTTGGAAGCCTGATGGTGTGTGAAGTTAGTGAGCCAAATGGAGTTGTTCTCCCACAAGAACCACTCGACTGATCCTTCTTCAATATGCCCTTCACCAACATGCAGTGTTTCCTTGATTGAATTAGCTCTCACACCAATATTTGCGTCTAGAGCCTTTGCATTGAGGGCTATCTGAAAACGGCTGTGGCGCTGAAGTTGCCTGTGAATGTGGAGTTGGTGGCATGTGAAACCCGCATGTGGAGCATTCGTTTGTGTGGGATGCTCTACCAGGTTCATTCCTAGATAATGCACTCAAAGGGCACTAAGCATAGAGTGTGAAAACTGAGTTTCCTTGAGAGCTGCTTGGAAGCCTGATGGTGTGTGAAGTTAGTGAGCCAAATGGAGTTGTTCTCCCACAAGAACCACTCGGCTGATCCTTCTTCAATATGCCCTTCACCAACATGCAGTGTTTCCTTGATTGAATTAGCTCTCACACCAATATTTGCGTCTAGAGCCTTTGCATTGAGGGCTATCTGAAAACGGCTGTGGCGCTGAAGTTGCCTGTGAATGTGGAGTTGGTGGCATGTGAAACCCGCATGTGGAGCATTCGTTTGTGTGGGATGCTCTACCAGGTTCATTTCAGTCCTAGCCATACAAAGGGCACTAAGCATAGAGTGTGAAAACTGAGTTTCCTTGAGAGCTGTTTGGAAGCCTGATGGTGTGTGAAGTTAGTGAGCCAAATGGAGTTGTTCTCCCACAAGAACCACTCGGCTGATCCTTCTTCAATATGCCCTTCACCAACATGCAGTGTTTCCTTGATTGAATTACCTCTCACACCAATATTTGCGTCTAGAGCCTTTGCATTGAGGGCTATCTGAAAACGGCTGTGGCGCTGAAGTTGCCTGTGAATGTGGAGTTGGTGGCATGTGAAACCCGCATGTGGAGCATTCGTTTGTGTGGGATGCTCTACCAGGTTCATTTCAGTCCTAGCCATACAAAGGGCACTAAGCATAGAGTGTGAAAACTGAGTTTCCTTGAGAGCTGCTTGGAAGCCTGATGGTGTGTGAAGTTAGTGAGCCAAATGGAGTTGTTCTCCCACAAGAACCACTCGGCTGATCCTTCTTCAATATGCCCTTCACCAACATGCAGTGTTTCCTTGATTGAATTACCTCTCACACCAATATTTGCGTCTAGAGCCTTTGCATTGAGGGCTATCTGAAAACGGCTGTGGCGCTGAAGTTGCCTGTGAATGTGGAGTTGGTGGCATGTGAAACCCGCATGTGGAGCATTCGTTTGTGTGGGATGCTCTACCAGGTTCATTTCAGTCCTAGCCATACAAAGGGCACTAAGCATAGAGTGTGAAAACTGAGTTTCCTTGAGAGCTGCTTGGAAGCTTGATGGTGTGTGAAGTTAGTGAGCCAAATGGAGTTGTTCTCCCACAAGAACCACTCGGCTGATCCTTCTTCAATATGCCCTTCACCAACATGCAGTGTTTCCTTGATTGAATTAGCTCTCACACCAATATTTGCGTCTAGAGCCTTTGCATTGAGGGCTATCTGAAAACGGCTGTGGCGCTGAAGTTGCCTGTGAATGTGGAGTTGGTGGCATGTGAAACCCGCATGTGGAGCATTCGTTTGTGTGGGATGCTCTACCAGGTTCATTCCTAGATAATGCACTCAAAGGGCACTAAGCATAGAGTGTGAAAACTGAGTTTCCTTGAGAGCTGCTTGGAAGCCTGATGGTGTGTGAAGTTAGTGAGCCAAATGGAGTTGTTCTCCCACAAGAACCACTCGGCTGATCCTTCTTCAATATGCCCTTCACCAACATGCAGTGTTTCCTTGATTGAATTAGCTCTCACACCAATATTTGCGTCTAGAGCCTTTGCATTGAGGGCTATCTGAAAACGGCTGTGGCGCTGAAGTTGCCTGTGAATGTGGAGTTGGTGGCATGTGAAACCCGCATGTGGAGCATTCGTTTGTGTGGGATGCTCTACCAGGTTCATTCCTAGATAATGCACTCAAAGGGCACTAAGCATAGAGTGTGAAAACTGAGTTTCCTTGAGAGCTGCTTGGAAGCCTGATGGTGTGTGAAGCTAGTGAGCCAAATGGAGTTGTTCTCCCACAAGAACCACTCGGCTGATCCTTCTTCAATATGCCCTTCACCAACATGCATTGTTTCCTTGATTGAATTAGCTCTCACACCAATATTTGCGTCTAGAGCCTTTGCATTGAGGGCTATCTGAAAACGGCTGTGGCGCTGAAGTTGCCTGTGAATGTGGAGTTGGTGGCATGTGAAACCCGCATGTGGAGCATTCGTTTGTGTGGGATGCTTTACCAGGTTCATTTCAGTCCTAGCCATACAAAGGGCACTAAGCATAGAGTGTGAAAACTGAGTTTCCTTGAGAGCTGCTTGGAAGCCTGATGGTGTGTGAAGTTAGTGAGCCAAATGGAGTTGTTCTCCCACAAGAACCACTCGGCTGATCCTTCTTCAATATGCCCTTCACCAACATGCAGTGTTTCCTTGATTGAATTAGCTCTCACACCAATATTTGCGTCTAGTGCCTTTGCATTGAGGGCTATCTGAAAACGGCTGTGGCGCTGAAGTTGCCTGTGAATGTGGAGTTGGTGGCAAGTGAAACCCGCATGTGGAGCATTCATTTGTGTGGGATGCTCTACCAGGTTCATTCCTAGATAATGCACTCAAAGGGCACTAAGCATAGAGTGTGAAAACTGAGTTTCCTTGAGAGCTGCTTGGAAGCCTGATGGTGTGTGAAGTTAGTGAGCCAAATGGAGTTGTTCTCCCACAAGAACCACTCGGCTGATCCTTCTTCAATATGCCCTTCACCAACATGCAGTGTTTCCTTGATTGAATTACCTCTCACACCAATATTTGCGTCTAGAGCCTTTGCATTGAGGGCTATCTGAAAACGGCTGTGGCGCTGAAGTTGCCTGTGAATGTGGAGTTGGTGGCATGTGAAACCCGCATGTGGAGCATTCGTTTGTGTGGGATGCTCTACCAGGTTCATTTCAGTCCTAGCCATACAAAGGGCACTAAGCATAGAGTGTGAAAACTGAGTTTCCTTGAGAGCTGCTTGGAAGCCTGATGGTGTGTGAAGTTAGTGAGCCAAATGGAGTTGTTCTCCCACAAGAACCACTCGGCTGATCCTTCTTCAATATGCCCTTCACCAACATGCAGTGTTTCCTTGATTGAATTAGCTCTCACACCAATATTTGCGTCTAGAGCCTTTGCATTGAGGGCTATCTGAAAACGGCTGTGGCGCTGAAGTTGCCTGTGAATGTGGAGTTGGTGGCATGTGAAACCCGCATGTGGAGCATTCGTTTGTGTGGGATGCTCTACCAGGTTCATTTCAGTCCTAGCCATACAAAGGGCACTAAGCATAGAGTGTGAAAACTGAGTTTCCTTGAGAGCTGCTTGGAAGCTTGATGGTGTGTGAAGTTAGTGAGCCAAATGGAGTTGTTCTCCCACAAGAACCACTCGGCTGATCCTTCTTCAATATGCCCTTCACCAACATGCAGTGTGTCCTTGATTGAATTAGCTCTCACACCAATATTTGCGTCTAGAGCCTTTGCATTGAGGGCTATCTGAAAACGGCTGTGGCGCTGAAGTTGCCTGTGAATGTGGAGTTGGTGGCATGTGAAACCCGCATGTGGAGCATTCGTTTGTGTGGGATGCTCTACCAGGTTCATTCCTAGATAATGCACTCAAAGGGCACTAAGCATAGAGTGTGAAAACTGAGTTTCCTTGAGAGCTGCTTGGAAGCCTGATGGTGTGTGAAGTTAGTGAGCCAAATGGAGTTGTTCTCCCACAAGAACCACTCGGCTGATCCTTCTTCAATATGCCCTTCACCAACATGCAGTGTTTCCTTGATTGAATTAGCTCTCACACCAATATTTGCGTCTAGAGCCTTTGCATTGAGGGCTATCTGAAAACGGCTGTGGCGCTGAAGTTGCCTGTGAATGTGGAGTTGGTGGCATGTGAAACCCGCATGTGGAGCATTCGTTTGTGTGGGATGCTCTACCAGGTTCATTTCAGTCCTAGCCATACAAAGGGCACTAAGCATAGAGTGTGAAAACTGAGTTTCCTTGAGAGCTGCTTGGAAGCCTGATGGTGTGTGAAGTTAGTGAGCCAAATGGAGTTGTTCTCCCACAAGAACCACTCGGCTGATCCTTCTTCAATATGCCCTTCACCAACATGCAGTGTTTTCTTGATTGAATTAGCTCTCACACCAATATTTGCGTCTAGAGCCTTTGCATTGAGGGCTGTCTGAAAACGGCTGTGGCGCTGAAGTTGCCTGTGAATGTGGAGTTGTTGGCATGTGAAACCCGCATGTGGAGCATTCGTTTGTGTGGGATGCTCTACCAGGTTCATTTCAGTCCTAGCCATACAAAGGGCACTAAGCATAGAGTGTGAAAACTGAGTTTCCTTGAGAGCTGCTTGGAAGCCTGATGGTGTGTGAAGTTAGTGAGCCAAATGGAGTTGTTCTCCCACAAGAACCACTCGGCTGATCCTTCTTCAATATGCCCTTCACCAACATGCAGTGTTTCCTTGATTGAATTAGCTCTCACACCAATATTTGCGTCTAGAGCCTTTGCATTGAGGGCTATCTGAAAACGGCTGTGGCGCTGAAGTTGCCTGTGAATGTGGAGTTGGTGGCATGTGAAACCCGCATGTGGAGCATTCGTTTGTGTGGGATGCTCTACCAGGTTCATTCCTAGATAATGCACTCAAAGGGCACTAAGCATAGAGTGTGAAAACTGAGTTTCCTTGAGAGCTGCTTGGAAGCCTGATGGTGTGTGAAGCTAGTGAGCCAAATGGAGTTGTTCTCCCACAAGAACCACTCGGCTGATCCTTCTTCAATATGCCCTTCACCAACATGCATTGTTTCCTTGATTGAATTAGCTCTCACACCAATATTTGCGTCTAGAGCCTTTGCATTGAGGGCTATCTGAAAACGGCTGTGGCGCTGAAGTTGCCTGTGAATGTGGAGTTGGTGGCATGTGAAACCCGCATGTGGAGCATTCGTTTGTGTGGGATGCTTTACCAGGTTCATTTCAGTCCTAGCCATACAAAGGGCACTAAGCATAGAGTGTGAAAACTGAGTTTCCTTGAGAGCTGCTTGGAAGCCTGATGGTGTGTGAAGTTAGTGAGCCAAATGGAGTTGTTCTCCCACAAGAACCACTCGGCTGATCCTTCTTCAATATGCCCTTCACCAACATGCAGTGTTTCCTTGATTGAATTAGCTCTCACACCAATATTTGCGTCTAGTGCCTTTGCATTGAGGGCTATCTGAAAACGGCTGTGGCGCTGAAGTTGCCTGTGAATGTGGAGTTGGTGGCATGTGAAACCCGCATGTGGAGCATTCATTTGTGTGGGATGCTCTACCAGGTTCATTCCTAGATAATGCACTCAAAGGGCACTAAGCATAGAGTGTGAAAACTGAGTTTCCTTGAGAGCTGCTTGGAAGCCTGATGGTGTGTGAAGTTAGTGAGCCAAATGGAGTTGTTCTCCCACAAGAACCACTCGGCTGATCCTTCTTCAATATGCCCTTCACCAACATGCAGTGTTTCCTTGATTGAATTACCTCTCACACCAATATTTGCGTCTAGAGCCTTTGCATTGAGGGCTATCTGAAAACGGCTGTGGCGCTGAAGTTGCCTGTGAATGTGGAGTTGGTGGCATGTGAAACCCGCATGTGGAGCATTCGTTTGTGTGGGATGCTCTACCAGGTTCATTTCAGTCCTAGCCATACAAAGGGCACTAAGCATAGAGTGTGAAAACTGAGTTTCCTTGAGAGCTGCTTGGAAGCCTGATGGTGTGTGAAGTTAGTGAGCCAAATGGAGTTGTTCTCCCACAAGAACCACTCGGCTGATCCTTCTTCAATATGCCCTTCACCAACATGCAGTGTTTCCTTGATTGAATTAGCTCTCACACCAATATTTGCGTCTAGAGCCTTTGCATTGAGGGCTATCTGAAAACGGCTGTGGCGCTGAAGTTGCCTGTGAATGTGGAGTTGGTGGCATGTGAAACCCGCATGTGGAGCATTCGTTTGTGTGGGATGCTCTACCAGGTTCATTTCAGTCCTAGCCATACAAAGGGCACTAAGCATAGAGTGTGAAAACTGAGTTTCCTTGAGAGCTGCTTGGAAGCTTGATGGTGTGTGAAGTTAGTGAGCCAAATGGAGTTGTTCTCCCACAAGAACCACTCGGCTGATCCTTCTTCAATATGCCCTTCACCAACATGCAGTGTTTCCTTGATTGAATTAGCTCTCACACCAATATTTGCGTCTAGAGCCTTTGCATTGAGGGCTATCTGAAAACGGCTGTGGCGCTGAAGTTGCCTGTGAATGTGGAGTTGGTGGCATGTGAAACCCGCATGTGGAGCATTCGTTTGTGTGGGATGCTCTACCAGGTTCATTCCTAGATAATGCACTCAAAGGGCACTAAGCATAGAGTGTGAAAACTGAGTTTCCTTGAGAGCTGCTTGGAAGCCTGATGGTGTGTGAAGTTAGTGAGCCAAATGGAGTTGTTCTCCCACAAGAACCACTCGGCTGATCCTTCTTCAATATGCCCTTCACCAACATGCAGTGTTTCCTTGATTGAATTACCTCTCACACCAATATTTGCGTCTAGAGCCTTTGCATTGAGGGCTATCTGAAAACGGCTGTGGCGCTGAAGTTGCCTGTGAATGTGGAGTTGGTGGCATGTGAAACCCGCATGTGGAGCATTCGTTTGTGTGGGATGCTCTACCAGGTTCATTTCAGTCCTAGCCATACAAAGGGCACTAAGCATAGAGTGTGAAAACTGAGTTTCCTTGAGAGCTGCTTGGAAGCCTGATGGTGTGTGAAGTTAGTGAGCCAAATGGAGTTGTTCTCCCACAAGAACCACTCGGCTGATCCTTCTTCAATATGCCCTTCACCAACATGCAGTGTTTCCTTGATTGAATTAGCTCTCACACCAATATTTGCGTCTAGAGCCTTTGCATTGAGGGCTATCTGAAAACGGCTGTGGCGCTGAAGTTGCCTGTGAATGTGGAGTTGGTGGCATGTGAAACCCGCATGTGGAGCATTCGTTTGTGTGGGATGCTCTACCAGGTTCATTTCAGTCCTAGCCATACAAAGGGCACTAAGCATAGAGTGTGAAAACTGAGTTTCCTTGAGAGCTGCTTGGAAGCTTGATGGTGTGTGAAGTTAGTGAGCCAAATGGAGTTGTTCTCCCACAAGAACCACTCGGCTGATCCTTCTTCAATATGCCCTTCACCAACATGCAGTGTTTCCTTGATTGAATTAGCTCTCACACCAATATTTGCGTCTAGAGCCTTTGCATTGAGGGCTATCTGAAAACGGCTGTGGCGCTGAAGTTGCCTGTGAATGTGGAGTTGGTGGCATGTGAAACCCGCATGTGGAGCATTCGTTTGTGTGGGATGCTCTACCAGGTTCATTCCTAGATAATGCACTCAAAGGGCACTAAGCATAGAGTGTGAAAACTGAGTTTCCTTGAGAGCTGCTTGGAAGCCTGATGGTGTGTGAAGTTAGTGAGCCAAATGGAGTTGTTCTCCCACAAGAACCACTCGGCTGATCCTTCTTCAATATGCCCTTCACCAACATGCAGTGTTTCCTTGATTGAATTAGCTCTCACACCAATATTTGCGTCTAGAGCCTTTGCATTGAGGGCTATCTGAAAACGGCTGTGGCGCTGAAGTTGCCTGTGAATGTGGAGTTGGTGGCATGTGAAACCCGCATGTGGAGCATTCGTTTGTGTGGGATGCTCTACCAGGTTCATTTCAGTCCTAGCCATACAAAGGGCACTAAGCATAGAGTGTGAAAACTGAGTTTCCTTGAGAGCTGCTTGGAAGCCTGATGGTGTGTGAAGTTAGTGAGCCAAATGGAGTTGTTCTCCCACAAGAACCACTCGGCTGATCCTTCTTCAATATGCCCTTCACCAACATGCAGTGTTTTCTTGATTGAATTAGCTCTCACACCAATATTTGCGTCTAGAGCCTTTGCATTGAGGGCTGTCTGAAAACGGCTGTGGCGCTGAAGTTGCCTGTGAATGTGGAGTTGTTGGCATGTGAAACCCGCATGTGGAGCATTCGTTTGTGTGGGATGCTCTACCAGGTTCATTTCAGTCCTAGCCATACAAAGGGCACTAAGCATAGAGTGTGAAAACTGAGTTTCCTTGAGAGCTGCTTGGAAGCCTGATGGTGTGTGAAGTTAGTGAGCCAAATGGAGTTGTTCTCCCACAAGAACCACTCGGCTGATCCTTCTTCAATATGCCCTTCACCAACATGCAGTGTTTCCTTGATTGAATTAGCTCTCACACCAATATTTGCGTCTAGAGCCTTTGCATTGAGGGCTATCTGAAAACGGCTGTGGCGCTGAAGTTGCCTGTGAATGTGGAGTTGGTGGCATGTGAAACCCGCATGTGGAGCATTCGTTTGTGTGGGATGCTCTACCAGGTTCATTCCTAGATAATGCACTCAAAGGGCACTAAGCATAGAGTGTGAAAACTGAGTTTCCTTGAGAGCTGCTTGGAAGCCTGATGGTGTGTGAAGCTAGTGAGCCAAATGGAGTTGTTCTCCCACAAGAACCACTCGGCTGATCCTTCTTCAATATGCCCTTCACCAACATGCAGTGTTTCCTTGATTGAATTACCTCTCACACCAATATTTGCGTCTAGAGCCTTTGCATTGAGGGCTATCTGAAAACGGCTGTGGCGCTGAAGTTGCCTGTGAATGTGGAGTTGGTGGCATGTGAAACCCGCATGTGGAGCATTCGTTTGTGTGGGATGCTCTACCAGGTTCATTTCAGTCCTAGCCATACAAAGGGCACTAAGCATAGAGTGTGAAAACTGAGTTTCCTTGAGAGCTGCTTGGAAGCCTGATGGTGTGTGAAGTTAGTGAGCCAAATGGAGTTGTTCTCCCACAAGAACCACTCGGCTGATCCTTCTTCAATATGCCCTTCACCAACATGCAGTGTTTCCTTGATTGAATTACCTCTCACACCAATATTTGCGTCTAGAGCCTTTGCATTGAGGGCTATCTGAAAACGGCTGTGGCGCTGAAGTTGCCTGTGAATGTGGAGTTGGTGGCATGTGAAACCCGCATGTGGAGCATTCGTTTGTGTGGGATGCTCTACCAGGTTCATTTCAGTCCTAGCCATACAAAGGGCACTAAGCATAGAGTGTGAAAACTGAGTTTCCTTGAGAGCTGCTTGGAAGCTTGATGGTGTGTGAAGTTAGTGAGCCAAATGGAGTTGTTCTCCCACAAGAACCACTCGGCTGATCCTTCTTCAATATGCCCTTCACCAACATGCAGTGTTTCCTTGATTGAATTAGCTCTCACACCAATATTTGCGTCTAGAGCCTTTGCATTGAGGGCTATCTGAAAACGGCTGTGGCGCTGAAGTTGCCTGTGAATGTGGAGTTGGTGGCATGTGAAACCCGCATGTGGAGCATTCGTTTGTGTGGGATGCTCTACCAGGTTCATTCCTAGATAATGCACTCAAAGGGCACTAAGCATAGAGTGTGAAAACTGAGTTTCCTTGAGAGCTGCTTGGAAGCCTGATGGTGTGTGAAGTTAGTGAGCCAAATGGAGTTGTTCTCCCACAAGAACCACTCGGCTGATCCTTCTACAATATGCCCTTCACCAACATGCAGTGTTTCCTTGATTGAATTACCTCTCACACCAATATTTGCGTCTAGAGCCTTTGCATTGAGGGCTATCTGAAAACGGCTGTGGCGCTGAAGTTGCCTGTGAATGTGGAGTTGGTGGCATGTGAAACCCGCATGTGGAGCATTCGTTTGTGTGGGATGCTCTACCAGGTTCATTTCAGTCCTAGCCATACAAAGGGCACTAAGCATAGAGTGTGAAAACTGAGTTTCCTTGAGAGCTGCTTGGAAGCCTGATGGTGTGTGAAGTTAGTGAGCCAAATGGAGTTGTTCTCCCACAAGAACCACTCGGCTGATCCTTCTTCAATATGCCCTTCACCAACATGCAGTTTTTTCTTGATTGAATTAGCTCTCACACCAATATTTGCGTCTAGAGCCTTTGCATTGAGGGCTGTCTGAAAACGGCTGTGGCGCTGAAGTTGCCTGTGAATGTGGAGTTGTTGGCATGTGAAACCCGCATGTGGAGCATTCGTTTGTGTGGGATGCTCTACCAGGTTCATTTCAGTCCTAGCCATACAAAGGGCACTAAGCATAGAGTGTGAAAACTGAGTTTCCTTGAGAGCTGCTTGGAAGCCTGATGGTGTGTGAAGTTAGTGAGCCAAATGGAGTTGTTCTCCCACAAGAACCACTCGGCTGATCCTTCTTCAATATGCCCTTCACCAACATGCAGTGTTTCCTTGATTGAATTAGCTCTCACACCAATATTTGCGTCTAGAGCCTTTGCATTGAGGGCTATCTGAAAACGGCTGTGGCGCTGAAGTTGCCTGTGAATGTGGAGTTGGTGGCATGTGAAACCCGCATGTGGAGCATTCGTTTGTGTGGGATGCTCTACCAGGTTCATTCCTAGATAATGCACTCAAAGGGCACTAAGCATAGAGTGTGAAAACTGAGTTTCCTTGAGAGCTGCTTGGAAGCCTGATGGTGTGTGAAGCTAGTGAGCCAAATGGAGTTGTTCTCCCACAAGAACCACTCGGCTGATCCTTCTTCAATATGCCCTTCACCAACATGCATTGTTTCCTTGATTGAATTAGCTCTCACACCAATATTTGCGTCTAGAGCCTTTGCATTGAGGGCTATCTGAAAACGGCTGTGGCGCTGAAGTTGCCTGTGAATGTGGAGTTGGTGGCATGTGAAACCCGCATGTGGAGCATTCGTTTGTGTGGGATGCTCTACCAGGTTCATTTCAGTCCTAGCCATACAAAGGGCACTAAGCATAGAGTGTGAAAACTGAGTTTCCTTGAGAGCTGCTTGGAAGCCTCATGGTGTGTGAAGTTAGTGAGCCAAATGGAGTTGTTCTCCCACAAGAACCACTCGGCTGATCCTTCTTCAATATGCCCTTCACCAACATGCAGTGTTTCCTTGATTGAATTAGCTCTCACACCAATATTTGCGTCTAGAGCCTTTGCATTGAGGGCTATCTGAAAACGGCTGTGGCGCTGAAGTTGCCTGTGAATATGGAGTTGGTGGCATGTGAAACCCGCATGTGGAGCATTCGTTTGTGTGGGATGCTCTACCAGGTTCATTTCAGTCCTAGCAATACAAAGGGCACTAAGCATAGAGTGTGAAAACTGAGTTTCCTTGAGAGCTGCTTGGAAGCCTGATGGTGTGTGAAGTTAGTGAGCCAAATGGAGTTGTTCTCCCACAAGAACCACTCGGCTGATCCTTCTTCAATATGCCCTTCACCAACATGCAGTGTTTCCTTGATTGAATTAGCTCTCACACCAATATTTGCGTCTAGAGCCTTTGCATTGAGGGCTATCTGAAAACGGCTGTGGCGCTGAAGTTGCCTGTGAATGTGGAGTTGGTGGCATGTGAAACCCGCATGTGGAGCATTCATTTGTGTGGGATGCTCTACCAGGTTCATTTCAGTCCCAGCCATTCAAAGGGCACTAAGCATAGAGTGTGAAAACTGAGTTTCCTTGAGAGCTGCTTGGAAGCCTGATGGTGTGTGAAGTTAGTGAGCCAAATGGAGTTGTTCTCCCACAAGAACCACTCGGCTGATCCTTCTTCAATATGCCCTTCACCAACATGCAGTGTTTCCTTGATTGAATTAGCTCTCACACCAATATTTGCGTCTAGAGCCTTTGCATTGAGGGCTATCTGAAAACGGCTGTGGCGCTGAAGTTGCCTGTGAATGTGGAGTTGGTGGCATGTGAAACCCGCATGTGGAGCATTCGTTTGTGTGGGATGCTCTACCAGGTTCATTTCAGTCCTAGCCATACAAAGGGCACTAAGCATAGAGTGTGAAAACTGAGTTTCCTTGAGAGCTGCTTGGAAGCCTGATGGTGTGTGAAGTTAGTGAGCCAAATGAAGTTGTTCTCCCACAAGAACCACTCGGCTGATCCTTCTTCAATATGCCCTTCACCAACATGCAGTGTTTCCTTGATTGAATTAGCTCTCACACCAATATTTGCGTCTAGAGCCTTTGCATTGAGGGCTATCTGAAAACGGCTGTGGCGCTGAAGTTGCCTGTGAATGTGGAGTTGGTGGCATGTGAAACCCGCATGTGGAGCATTCATTTGTGTGGGATGCTCTACCAGGTTCATTCCTAGATAATGCATTCAAAGGGCACTAAGCATAGAGTGTGAAAACTGAGTTTCCTTGAGAAATGCTTGGAAGCCTGATGGTGTGTGAAGTTAGTGAGCCAAATGGAGTTGTTCTCCCACAAGAACCACTCGGCTGATCCTTCTTCAATATGCCCTTCACCAACATGCAGTGTTTCCTTGATTGAATTAGCTCTCACACCAATATTTGCGTCTAGAGCCTTTGCATTGAGGGCTATCTGAAAACGGCTGTGGCGCTGAAGTTGCCTGTGAATGTGGAGTTGGTGGCATGTGAAACCCGCATGTGGAGCATTCGTTTGTGTGGGATGCTCTACCAGGTTCATTTCAGTCCTAGCCATACAAAGGGCACTAAGCATAGAGTGTGAAAACTGAGTTTCCTTGAGAGCTGCTTGGAAGCCTGATGGTGTGTGAAGTTAGTGAGCCAAATGGAGTTGTTCTCCCACAAGAACCACTCGGCTGATCCTTCTTCAATATGCCCTTCACCAACATGCAGTGTTTCCTTGATTGAATTAGCTCTCACACCAATATTTGCGTCTAGAGCCTTTGCATTGAGGGCTATCTGAAAACGGCTGTGGCGCTGAAGTTGCCTGTGAATGTGGAGTTGGTGGCATGTGAAACCCGCATGTGGAGCATTCGTTTGTGTGGGATGCTCTACCAGCTTCATTTCAGTCCTAGCCATACAAAGGGCACTAAGCATAGAGTGTGAAAACTGAGTTTCCTTGAGAGCTGCTTGGAAGCCTGATGGTGTGTGAAGTTAGTGAGCCAAATGGAGTTGTTCTCCCACAAGAACCACTCGGCTGATCCTTCTTCAATATGCCCTTCACCAACATGCAGTGTTTCCTTGATTGAATTAGCTCTCACACCAATATTTGCGTCTAGAGCCTTTGCATTGAGGGCTATCTGAAAACGGCTGTGGCGCTGAAGTTGCCTGTGAATGTGGAGTTGGTGGCATGTGAAACCCGCATGTGGAGCATTCGTTTGTGTGGGATGCTCTACCAGCTTCATTCCTAGATAATGCACTCAAAGGGCACTAAGCATAGAGTGTGAAAACTGAGTTTCCTTGAGAGCTGCTTGGAAGCCTGATGGTGTGTGAAGTTAGTGAGCCAAATGGAGTTGTTCTCCCACAAGAACCACTCGACTGATCCTTCTTCAATATGCCCTTCACCAACATACAGTGTTTCCTTGATTGAATTAGCTCTCACACCAATATTTGCTTCTAGAGCCTTTGCATTGAGGGCTATCTGAAAACGGCTGTGGCGCTGAAGTTGCCTGTGAATGTGGAGTTGGTGGCATGTGAAACCCGCATGTGGAGCATTCGTTTGTGTGGGATGCTTTACCAGGTTCATTTCAGTCCTAGCCATACAAAGGGCACTAAGCATAGAGTGTGAAAACTGAGTTTCCTTGAGAGCTGCTTGGAAGCCTGATGGTGTGTGAAGTTAGTGAGCCAAATGGAGTTGTTCTCCCACAAGAACCACTCGGCTGATCCTTCTTCAATATGCCCTTCACCAACATGCAGTGTTTCCTTGATTGAATTACCTCTCACACCAATATTTGCGTCTAGAGCCTTTGCATTGAGGGCTATCTGAAAACGGCTGTGGCGCTGAAGTTGCCTGTGAATGTGGAGTTGGTGGCATGTGAAACCCGCATGTGGAGCATTCGTTTGTGTGGGATGCTCTACCAGGTTCATTTCAGTCCTAGCCATACAAAGGGCACAAAGCATAGAGTGTGAAAACTGAGTTTCCTTGAGAGCTGCTTGGAAGCCTGATGGTGTGTGAAGTTAGTGAGCCAAATGGAGTTGTTCTCCCACAAGAACCACTCGGCTGATCCTTCTTCAATATGCCCTTCACCAACATGCAGTGTTTCCTTGATTGAATTACCTCTCACACCAATATTTGCGTCTAGAGCCTTTGCATTGAGGGCTATCTGAAAACGGCTGTGGCGCTGAAGTTGCCTGTGAATGTGGAGTTGGTGGCATGTGAAACCCGCATGTGGAGCATTCGTTTGTGTGGGATGCTCTACCAGGTTCATTTCAGTCCTAGCCATACAAAGGGCACTAAGCATAGAGTGTGAAAACTGAGTTTCCTTGAGAGCTGCTTGGAAGCTTGATGGTGTGTGAAGTTAGTGAGCCAAATGGAGTTGTTCTCCCACAAGAACCACTCGGCTGATCCTTCTTCAATATGCCCTTCACCAACATGCAGTGTTTCCTTGATTGAATTAGCTCTCACACCAATATTTGCGTCTAGAGCCTTTGCATTGAGGGCTATCTGAAAACGGCTGTGGCGCTGAAGTTGCCTGTGAATGTGGAGTTGGTGGCATGTGAAACCCGCATGTGGAGCATTCGTTTGTGTGGGATGCTCTACCAGGTTCATTCCTAGATAATGCACTCAAAGGGCACTAAGCATAGAGTGTGAAAACTGAGTTTCCTTGAGAGCTGCTTGGAAGCCTGATGGTGTGTGAAGTTAGTGAGCCAAATGGAGTTGTTCTCCCACAAGAACCACTCGGCTGATCCTTCTTCAATATGCCCTTCACCAACATGCATTGTTTCCTTGATTGAATTAGCTCTCACACCAATATTTGCGTCTAGAGCCTTTGCATTGAGGGCTATCTGAAAACGGCTGTGGCGCTGAAGTTGCCTGTGAATGTGGAGTTGGTGGCATGTGAAACCCGCATGTGGAGCATTCGTTTGTGTGGGATGCTCTACCAGGTTCATTTCAGTCCTAGCCATACAAAGGGCACTAAGCATAGAGTGTGAAAACTGAGTTTCCTTGAGAGCTGCTTGGAAGCCTGATGGTGTGTGAAGTTAGTGAGCCAAATGGAGTTGTTCTCCCACAAGAACCACTCGGCTGATCCTTCTTCAATATGCCCTTCACCAACATGCAGTGTTTTCTTGATTGAATTAGCTCTCACACCAATATTTGCGTCTAGAGCCTTTGCATTGAGGGCTGTCTGAAAACGGCTGTGGCGCTGAAGTTGCCTGTGAATGTGGAGTTGTTGGCATGTGAAACCCGCATGTGGAGCATTCGTTTGTGTGGGATGCTCTACCAGGTTCATTTCAGTCCTAGCCATACAAAGGGCACTAAGCATAGAGTGTGAAAACTGAGTTTCCTTGAGAGCTGCTTGGAAGCCTGATGGTGTGTGAAGTTAGTGAGCCAAATGGAGTTGTTCTCCCACAAGAACCACTCGGCTGATCCTTCTTCAATATGCCCTTCACCAACATGCAGTGTTTCCTTGATTGAATTAGCTCTCACACCAATATTTGCGTCTAGAGCCTTTGCATTGAGGGCTATCTGAAAACGGCTGTGGCGCTGAAGTTGCCTGTGAATGTGGAGTTGGTGGCATGTGAAACCCGCATGTGGAGCATTCGTTTGTGTGGGATGCTCTACCAGGTTCATTCCTAGATAATGCACTCAAAGGGCACTAAGCATAGAGTGTGAAAACTGAGTTTCCTTGAGAGCTGCTTGGAAGCCTGATGGTGTGTGAAGTTAGTGAGCCAAACGGAGTTGTTCTCGCACAAGAACCACTCGGCTGATCCTTCTTCAATATGCCCTTCACCAACATGCAGTGTTTCCTTGATTGAATTAGCTCTCACACCAATATTTGCGTCTAGAGCCTTGGCATTGAGGGCTATCTGAAAACGGCTGTGGCGCTGAAGTTGCCTGTGAATGTGGAGTTGGTGGCATGTGAAACCCGCATGTGGAGCATTCGTTTGTGTGGGATGCTCTACCAGGTTCATTTCAGTCCTAGCCATACAAAGGGCACTAAGCATAGAGTGTGAAAACTGAGTTTCCTTGAGAGCTGCTTGGAAGCCTGATGGTGTGTGAAGTTAGTGAGCCAAATGGAGTTGTTCTCCCACAAGAACCACTCGGCTGATCCTTCTTCAATATGCCCTTCACCAACATGCAGTGTTTCCTTGATTGAATTAGCTCTCACACCAATATTTGCGTCTAGAGCCTTTGCATTGAGGCCTATCTGAAAACGGCTGTGGCGCTGAAGTTGCCTGTGAATGTGGAGTTGGTGGCATGTGAAACCCGCATGTGGAGCATTCGTTTGTGTGGGATGCTCTACCAGGTTCATTCCTAGATAATGCACTCAAAGGGCACTAAGCATAGAGTGTGAAAACTGAGTTTCCTTGAGAGCTGCTTGGAAGCCTGATGGTGTGTGAAGTTAGTGAGCCAAATGGAGTTGTTCTCCCACAAGAACCACTCGGCTGATCCTTCTTCAATATGCCCTTCACCAACATGCAGTGTTTCCTTGATTGAATTAGCTCTCACACCAATATTTGCGTCTAGAGCCTTGGCATTGAGGGCTATCTGAAAACGGCTGTGGCGCTGAAGTTGCCTGTGAATGTGGAGTTGGTGGCATGTGAAACCCGCATGTGGAGCATTCGTTTGTGTGGGATGCTCTACCAGGTTCATTTCAGTCCTAGCCATACAAAGGGCACTAAGCATAGAGTGTGAAAACTGAGTTTCCTTGAGAGCTGCTTGGAAGCCTGATGGTGTGTGAAGTTAGTGAGCCAAATGGAGTTGTTCTCCCACAAGAACCACTCGGCTGATCCTTCTTCAATATGCCCTTCACCAACATGCAGTGTTTCCTTGATTGAATTAGCTCTCACACCAATATTTGCGTCTAGAGCCTTTGCATTGAGGCCTATCTGAAAACGGCTGTGGCGCTGAAGTTGCCTGTGAATGTGGAGTTGGTGGCATGTGAAACCCGCATGTGGAGCATTCGTTTGTGTGGGATGCTCTACCAGGTTCATTTCAGTCCTAGCCATACAAAGGGCACTAAGCATAGAGTGTGAAAACTGAGTTTCCTTGAGAGCTGCTTGGAAGCCTGATGGTGTGTTTAGTTAGTGAGCCAAATGGAGTTGTTCTCCCACAAGAACCACTCGGCTGATCCTTCTTCAATATGCCCTTCACCAACATGCAGTGTTTCCTTGATTGAATTAGCTCTCACACCAATATTTGCGTCTAGAGCCTTTGCATTGAGGGCTATCTGAAAACGGCTGTGGCGCTGAAGTTGCCTGTGAATGTGGAGTTGTTGGCATGTGAAACCCGCATGTGGAGCATTCGTTTGTGTGGGATGCTCTACCAGGTTCATTCCTAGATAATGCACTCAAAGGAAACTAAGCATAGAGTGTGAAAACTGAGTTTCCTTGAGAGCTGCTTGGAAGCCTGATGGTGTGTGAAGTTAGTGAGCCAAATGGAGTTGTTCTCCCACAAGAACCACTCGGCTGATCCTTCTTCAATATGCCCTTCACCAACATGCAGTGTTTCCTTGATTGAATTAGCTCTCACACCAATATTTGCGTCTAGAGCCTTTGCATTGAGGGCTATCTGAAAACGGCTGTGGCGCTGAAGTTGCCTGTGAATGTGGAGTTGGTGGCATGTGAAACCCGCATGTGGAGCATTCGTTTGTGTGGGATGCTTTACCAGGTTCATTTCAGTCCTAGCCATACAAAGGGCACTAAGCATAGAGTGTGAAAACTGAGTTTCCTTGAGAGCTGCTTGGAAGCCTGATGGTGTGTGAAGTTAGTGAGCCAAATGGAGTTGTTCTCCCACAAGAACCACTCGGCTGATCCTTCTTCAATATGCCCTTCACCAACATGCAGTGTTTCCTTGATTGAATTAGCTCTCACACCAATATTTGCGTCTAGAGCCTTTTCATTGAGGGCTATCTGAAAACGGCTGTGGCGCTGAAGTTGCCTGTGAATGTGGAGTTGGTGGCATGTGAAACCCGCATGTGGAGCATTCATTTGTGTGGGATGCTCTACCAGGTTCATTCCTATATAATGCACTCAAAGGGCACTAAGCATAGAGTGTGAAAACTGAGTTTCCTTGAGAGCTGCTTGGAAGCCTGATGGTGTGTGAAGTTAGTGAGCCAAATGGAGTTGTTCTCCCACAAGAACCACTCGGCTGATCCTTCTTCAATATGCCCTTCACCAACATGCAGTGTTTCCTTGATTGAATTAGCTCTCACACCAATATTTGCGTCTAGAGCCTTTGCATTGAGGGCTATCTGAAAACGGCTGTGGCGCTGAAGTTGCCTGTGAATGTGGAGTTGGTGGCATGTGAAACCCGCATGTGGAGCATTCGTTTGTGTGGGATGCTCTACCAGGTTCATTTCAGTCCTAGCCATACAAAGGGCACTAAGCATAGAGTGTGAAAACTGAGTTTCCTTGAGAGCTGCTTGGAAGCCTGATGGTGTGTGAAGTTAGTGAGCCAAATGGAGTTGTTCTCCCACAAGAACCACTCGGCTGATCCTTCTTCAATATGCCCTTCACCAACATGCAGTGTTTCCTTGATTGAATTAGCTCTCACACCAATATTTGCGTCTAGAGCCTTTGCATTGAGGGCTATCTGAAAACGGCTGTGGCGCTGAAGTTGCCTGTGAATGTGGAGTTGGTGGCATGTGAAACCCGCATGTGGAGCATTCGTTTGTGTGGGATGCTCTACCAGGTTCATTTCAGTCCTAGCCATACAAAGGGCACTAAGCATAGAGTGTGAAAACTGAGTTTCCTTGAGAGCTGCTTGGAAGCTTGATGGTTTGTGAAGTTAGTGAGCCAAATGGAGTTGTTCTCCCACAAGAACCACTCGGCTGATCCTTCTTCAATATGCCCTTCACCAACATGCAGTGTTTCCTTGATTGAATTAGCTCTCACACCAATATTTGCGTCTAGAGCCTTTGCATTGAGGGCTATCTGAAAACGGCTGTGGCGCTGAAGTTGCCTGTGAATGTGGAGTTGGTGGCATGTGAAACCGGCATGTGGAGCATTCGTTTGTGTGGGATGCTCTACCAGGTTCATTCCTAGATAATGCACTCAAAGGGCACTAAGCATAGAGTGTGAAAACTGAGTTTCCTTGAGAGCTGCTTGGAAGCCTGATGGTGTGTGAAGTTAGTGAGCCAAATGGAGTTGTTCTCCCACAAGAACCACTCGGCTGATCCTTCTTCAATATGCCCTTCACCAACATGCAGTGTTTCCTTGATTGAATTAGCTCTCACACCAATATTTGCGTCTAGAGCCTTTGCATTGAGGGCTATCTGAAAACGGCTGTGGCGCTGAAGTTGCCTGTGAATGTGGAGTTGTTGGCATGTGAAACCCGCATGTGGAGCATTCGTTTGTGTGGGATGCTCTACCAGGTTCATTTCAGTCCTAGCCATACAAAGGGCACTAAGCATAGAGTGTGAAAACTGAGTTTCCTTGAGAGCTGCTTGGAAGCCTGATGGTGTGTGAAGTTAGTGAGCCAAATGGAGTTGTTCTCCCACAAGAACCACTCGGCTGATCCTTCTTCAATATGCCCTTCACCAACATGCAGTGTTTCCTTGATTGAATTAGCTCTCACACCAATATTTGCGTCTAGAGCCTTTGCATTGAGGGCTATCTGAAAACGGCTGTGGCGCTGAAGTTGCCTGTGAATGTGGAGTTGGTGGCATGTGAAACCCGCATGTGGAGCATTCGTTTGTGTGGGATGCTCTACCAGGTTCATTTCAGTCCTAGCCATACAAAGGGCACTAAGCATAGAGTGTGAAAACTGAGTTTCCTTGAGAGCTGCTTGGAAGCCTGATGGTGTGTGAAGTTAGTGAGCCAAATGGAGTTGTTCTCCCACAAGAACCACTCGGCTGATCCTTCTTCAATATGCCCTTCACCAACATGCAGTGTTTCCTTGATTGAATTAGCTCTCACACCAATATTTGCGTCTAGAGCCTTTGCATTGAGGGCTATCTGAAAACGGCTGTGGCGCTGAAGTTGCCTGTGAATGTGGAGTTGTTGGCATGTGAAACCCGCATGTGGAGCATTCGTTTGTGTGGGATGCTCTACCAGGTTCATTCCTAGATAATGCACTCAAAGGGCACTAAGCATAGAGTGTGAAAACTGAGTTTCCTTGAGAGCTGCTTGGAAGCCTGATGGTGTGTGAAGTTAGTGAGCCAAATGGAGTTGTTCTCGCACAAGAACCACTCGGCTGATCCTTCTTCAATATGCCCTTCACCAACATGCAGTGTTTCCTTGATTGAATTAGCTCTCACACCAATATTTGCGTCTAGAGCCTTTGCATTGAGAGCTATCTGAAAACGGCTGTGGCGCTGAAGTTGCCTGTGAATGTGGAGTTGGTGGCATGTGAAACCCGCATGTGGCGCATTCGTTTGTGTGGGATGCTCTACCAGGTTCATTTCAGTCCTAGCCATACAAAGGGCACTAAGCATAGAGTGTGAAAACTGAGTTTCCTTGAGAGCTGCTTGGAAGCCTGATGGTGTGTTTAGTTAGTGAGCCAAATGGAGTTGTTCTCCCACAAGAACCACTCGGCTGATCCTTCTTCAATATGCCCTTCACCAACATGCAGTGTTTCCTTGATTGAATTAGCTCTCACACCAATATTTGCGTCTAGAGCCTTTGCATTGAGGGCTATCTGAAAACGGCTGTGGCGCTGAAGTTGCCTGTGAATGTGGAGTTGTTGGCATGTGAAACCCGCATGTGGAGCATTCGTTTGTGTGGGATGCTCTACCAGGTTCATTTCAGTCCTAGCCATACAAAGGGCACTAAGCATAGAGTGTGAAAACTGAGTTTCCTTGAGAGCTGCTTGGAAGCCTGATGGTGTGTTTAGTTAGTGAGCCAAATGGAGTTGTTCTCCCACAAGAACCACTCGGCTGATCCTTCTTCAATATGCCCTTCACCAACATGCAGTGTTTCCTTGATTGAATTAGCTCTCACACCAATATTTGCGTCTAGAGCCTTTGCATTGAGGGCTATCTGAAAACGGCTGTGGCGCTGAAGTTGCCTGTGAATGTGGAGTTGGTGGCATGTGAAACCCGCATGTGGAGCATTCGTTTGTGTGGGATGCTCTACCAGGTTCATTCCTAGATAATGCACTCAAAGGGCACTAAGCATAGAGTGTGAAAACTGAGTTTCCTTGAGAGCTGCTTGGAAGCCTGATGGTGTGTGATGTTAGTGAGCCAAATGGAGTTGTTCTCCCACAAGAACCACTCGGCTGATCCTTCTTCAAT
Source organism: Ochotona princeps (assembly GCF_030435755.1). Classification (NCBI taxonomy): domain Eukaryota; kingdom Metazoa; phylum Chordata; class Mammalia; order Lagomorpha; family Ochotonidae; genus Ochotona; species Ochotona princeps. The sequence continues at coordinate 58,676 of NW_026700330.1, read as the reverse complement.
ATGCCCTTCACCAACATGCAGTGTTTCCTTGATTGAATTAGCTCTCACACCAATATTTGCGTCTAGAGCCTTTGCATTGAGGGCTATCTGAAAACGGCTGTGGCGCTGAAGTTGCCTGTGAATGTGGAGTTGTTGGCATGTGAAACCCGCATGTGGAGCATTCGTTTGTGTGGGATGCTTTACCAGGTTCATTTCAGTCCTAGCCATACAAAGGGCACTAAGTATAGAGTGTGAAAACTGAGTTTCCTTGAGAGCTGCTTGGAAGCCTGATGGTGTGTGAAGTTAGTGAGCCAAATGGAGTTGTTCTCCCACAAGAACCACTCGGCTGATCCTTCTTCAATATGCCCTTCACCAACATGCAGTGTTTCCTTGATTGAATTAGCTCTCACACCAATATTTGCGTCTAGAGCCTTTGCATAGTGGGCTATCTGAAAACGGCTGTGGCGCTGAAGTTGCCTGTGAATGTGGAGTTGGTGGCATGTGAAACCGGCATGTGGAGCATTCGTTTGTGTGGGATGCTCTACCAGGTTCATTCCTAGATAATGCACTCAAAGGGCACTAAGCATAGAGTGTGAAAACTGAGTTTCCTTGAGAGCTGCTTGGAAGCCTGATGGTGTGTGATGTTAGTGAGCCAAATGGAGTTGTTCTCGCACAAGAACCACTCGGCTGATCCTTCTTCAATATGCCCTTCACCAACATGCAGTGTTTCCTTGATTGAATTAGCTCTCACACCAATATTTGCGTCTAGAGCCTTTGCATTGAGGGCTATCTGAAAACGGCTGTGGCGCTGAAGTTGCCTGTGAATGTGGAGTTGGTGGCATGTGAAACCCGCATGTGGAGCATTCGTTTGTGTGGGATGCTCTACCAGGTTCATTTCAGTCCTAGCCATACAAAGGGCACTAAGCATAGAGTGTGAAAACTGAGTTTCCTTGAGAGCTGCTTGGAAGCCTGATGGTGTGTGAAGTTAGTGAGCCAAATGGAGTTGTTCTCCCACAAGAACCACTCGGCTGATCCTTCTTCAATATGCCCTTCACCAACATGCAGTGTTTCCTTGATTGAATTAGCTCTCACACCAATATTTGCGTCTAGAGCCTTTGCATAGTGGGCTATCTGAAAACGGCTGTGGCGCTGAAGTTGCCTGTGAATGTGGAGTTGGTGGCATGTGAAACCGGCATGTGGAGCATTCGTTTGTGTGGGATGCTCTACCAGGTTCATTCCTAGATAATGCACTCAAAGGGCACTAAGCATAGAGTGTGAAAACTGAGTTTCCTTGAGAGCTGCTTGGAAGCCTGATGGTGTGTGATGTTAGTGAGCCAAATGGAGTTGTTCTCGCACAAGAACCACTCGGCTGATCCTTCTTCAATATGCCCTTCACCAACATGCAGTGTTTCCTTGATTGAATTAGCTCTCACACCAATATTTGCGTCTAGAGCCTTTGCATTGAGGGCTATCTGAAAACGGCTGTGGCGCTGAAGTTGCCTGTGAATGTGGAGTTGGTGGCATGTGAAACCCGCATGTGGAGCATTCGTTTGTGTGGGATGCTCTACCATGTTCATTTCAGTCCTAGCCATACAAAGGGCACTAAGCATAGAGTGTGAAAACTGAGTTTCCTTGAGAGCTGCTTGGAAGCCTGATGGTGTGTGAAGTTAGTGAGCCAAATGGAGTTGTTCTCCCACAAGAACCACTCGGCTGATCCTTCTTCAATATGCCCTTCACCAACATGCAGTGTTTCCTTGATTGAATTAGCTCTCACACCAATATTTGCGTCTAGAGCCTTTGCATAGAGGGCTATCTGAAAACGGCTGTGGCGCTGAAGTTGCCTGTGAATGTGGAGTTGGTGGCATGTGAAACCGGCATGTGGAGCATTCGTTTGTGTGGGATGCTCTACCAGGTTCATTCCTAGATAATGCACTCAAAGGGCACTAAGCATAGAGTGTGTAAACTGAGTTTCCTTGAGAGCTGCTTGGAAGCCTGATGGTGTGTTTAGTTAGTGAGCCAAATGGAGTTGTTCTCCCACAAGAACCACTCGGCTGATCCTTCTTCAATATGCCCTTCACCAACATGCAGTGTTTCCTTGATTGAATTAGCTCTCACACCAATATTTGCGTCTAGAGCCTTTGCATTGAGGGCTATCTGAAAACGGCTGTGGCGCTGAAGTTGCCTGTGAATGTTTAGTTGTTGGCATGTGAAACCCGCATGTGGAGCATTCGTTTGTGTGGGATGCTCTACCAGGTTCATTTCAGTCCTAGCCATACAAAGGGCACTAAGCATAGAGTGTGAAAACTGAGTTTCCTTGAGAGCTGCTTGGAAGCCTGATGTTGTGTGAAGTTAGTGAGCCAAATGGAGTTGTTCTCCCACAAGAACCACTCGGCTGATCCTTCTTCAATATGCCCTTCACCAACATGCAGTGTTTCCTTGATTGAATTAGCTCTCACACCAATATTTGCGTCTAGAGCCTTTGCATTGAGGGCTATCTGAAAACGGCTGTGTCGCTGAAGTTGCCTGTGAATGTGGAGTTGGTGGCATGTGAAACCCGCATGTGGAGCATTCGTTTGTGTGGGATGCTCTACCAGGTTCATTCCTAGATAATGCACTCAAAGGGCACTAAGCATAGAGTGTGAAAACTGAGTTTCCTTGAGAGCTGCTTGGAAGCCTGATGGTGTGTTTAGTTAGTGAGCCAAATGGAGTTGTTCTCCCACAAGAACCACTCGGCTGATCCTTCTTCAATATGCCCTTCACCAACATGCAGTGTTTCCTTGATTGAATTAGCTCTCACACCAATATTTGCGTCTAGAGCCTTTGCATTGAGGGCTATCTGAAAACGGCTGTGGCGCTGAAGTTGCCTGTGAATGTGGAGTTGTTGGCATGTGAAACCCGCATGTGGAGCATTCGTTTGTGTGGGATGCTCTACCAGGTTCATTCCTAGATAATGCACTCAAAGGAAACTAAGCATAGAGTGTGAAAACTGAGTTTCCTTGAGAGCTGCTTGGAAGCCTGATGGTGTGTGAAGTTAGTGAGCCAAATGGAGTTGTTCTCCCACAAGAACCACTCGGCTGATCCTTCTTCAATATGCCCTTCACCAACATGCATTGTTTCCTTGATTGAATTAGCTCTCACACCAATATTTGCGTCTAGAGCCTTTGCATTGAGGGCTATCTGAAAACGGCTGTGGCGCTGAAGTTGCCTGTGAATGTGGAGTTGTTGGCATGTGAAACCCGCATGTGGAGCATTCGTTTGTGTGGGATGCTTTACCAGGTTCATTTCAGTCCTAGCCACACAAAGGGCACTAAGTATAGAGTGTGAAAACTGAGTTTCCTTGAGAGCTGCTTGGAAGCCTGATGGTGTGTGAAGTTAGTGAGCCAAATGGAGTTGTTCTCCCACAAGAACCACTCGGCTGATCCTTCTTCAATATGCCCTTCACCAACATGCAGTGTTTCCTTGATTGAATTAGCTCTCATACCAATATTTGCGTCTAGAGCCTTTGCATAGAGGGCTATCTGAAAACGGCTGTGGCGCTGAAGTTGCCTGTGAATGTGGAGTTGGTGGCATGTGAAACCGGCATGTGGAGCATTCGTTTGTGTGGGATGCTCTACCAGGTTCATTCCTAGATAATGCACTCAAAGGGCACTAAGCATAGAGTGTGAAAACTGAGTTTCCTTGAGAGCTGCTTGGAAGCCTGATGGTGTGTTTAGTTAGTGAGCCAAATGGAGTTGTTCTCCCACAAGAACCACTCGGCTGATCCTTCTTCAATATGCCCTTCACCAACATGCAGTGTTTCCTTGATTGAATTAGCTCTCACACCAATATTTGCGTCTAGAGCCTTTGCATTGAGGGCTATCTGAAAACGGCTGTGGCGCTGAAGTTGCCTGTGAATGTGGAGTTGGTGGCATGTGAAACCCGCATGTGGAGCATTCGTTTGTGTGGGATGCTCTACCAGGTTCATTTCAGTCCTAGCCATACAAAGGGCACTAAGCATAGAGTGTGAAAACTGAGTTTCCTTGAGAGCTGCTTGGAAGCCTGATGGTGTGTGAAGTTAGTGAGCCAAATGGAGTTGTTCTCCCACAAGAACCACTCGGCTGATCCTTCTTCAATATGCCCTTCACCAACATGCAGTGTTTCCTTGATTGAATTAGCTCTCACACCAATATTTGCGTCTAGAGCCTTTGCATAGAGGGCTATCTGAAAACGGCTGTGGCGCTGAAGTTGCCTGTGAATGTGGAGTTGGTGGCATGTGAAACCGGCATGTGGAGCATTCGTTTGTGTGGGATGCTCTACCAGGTTCATTCCTAGATAATGCACTCAAAGGGCACTAAGCATAGAGTGTGAAAACTGAGTTTCCTTGAGAGCTGCTTGGAAGCCTGATGGTGTGTGAAGTTAGTGAGCCAAATGGAGTTGTTCTCCCACAAGAACCACTCGGCTGATCCTTCTTCAATATGCCCTTCACCAACATGCAGTGTTTCCTTGATTGAATTAGCTCTCACACAAATATTTGAGTCTAGAGCCTTTGCATTGAGGGCTATCTGAAAACGGCTGTGGCGCTGAAGTTGCCTGTGAATGTGGAGTTGTTGGCATGTGAAACCCACATGTGGAGCATTCGTTTGTGTGGGATGCTCTACCAGGTTCATTTCAATCCTAGCCATACAAAGGGCACTAAGCATAGAGTGTGAAAACTGAGTTTCCTTGAGAGCTGCTTGGAAGCCTGATGGTGTGTGAAGTTAGTGAGCCAAATGGCGTTGTTCTCCCACAAGAACCACTCGGCTGATCCTTCTTCAATATGCCCTTCACCAACATGCAGTGTTTCCTTGATTGAATTAGCTCTCACTCCAATATTTGCATCTAGAGCCTTTGCATTGAGGGCTATCTGAAAACGGCTGTGGCGCTGAAGTTGCCTGTGAATGTGGAGTTGGTGGCATGTGAAACCCGCATGTGGAGCATTCGTTTGTGTGGGATGCTCTACCAGGTTCATTTCAGTCCTAGCCATACAAAGGGCACTAAGCATAGAGTGTGAAAACTGAGTTTCCTTGAGAGCTGCTTGGAAGCCTGATGGTGTGTGAAGTTAGTGAGCCAAATGGAGTTGTTCTCCCACAAGAACCACTCGGCTGATCCTTCTTCAATATGCCCTTCACCAACATGCAGTGTTTCCTTGATTGAATTAGCTCTCACACCAATATTTGCGTCTAGAGCCTTTGCATTGAGGGCTATCTGAAAACGGCTGTGGCGCTGAAGTTGCCTGTGAATGTGGAGTTGTTGGCATGTGAAACCCGCATGTGGAGCATTCGTTTGTGTGGGATGCTCTACCAGGTTCATTTCAGTCCTAGCCATACAAAGGGCACTAAGTATAGAGTGTGAAAACTGAGTTTCCTTGAGAGCTGCTTGGAAGCCTGATGGTGTGTGAAGTTAGTGAGCCAAATGGAGTTGTTCTCCCACAAGAACCACTCGGCTGATCCTTCTTCAATATGCCCTTCACCAACATGCAGTGTTTCCTTGATTGAATTAGCTCTCACACCAATATTTGCGTCTAGAGCCTTTGCATTGAGGGCTATCTGAAAACGGCTGTGGCGCTGAAGTTGCCTGTGAATGTGGAGTTGTTGGCATGTGAAACCCGCATGTGGAGCATTCGTTTGTGTGGGATGCTCTACCAGGTTCATTCCTAGATAATGCACTCAAAGGAAACTAAGCATAGAGTGTGAAAACTGAGTTTCCTTGAGAGCTGCTTGGAAGCCTGATGGTGTGTGAAGTTAGTGAGCCAAATGGAGTTGTTCTCCCACAAGAACCACTCGGCTGATCCTTCTTCAATATGCCCTTCACCAACATGCAGTGTTTCCTTGATTGAATTAGCTCTCACACCAATATTTGCGTCTAGAGCCTTTGCATTGAGGGCTATCTGAAAACGGCTGTGGCGCTGAAGTTGCCTGTGAATGTGGAGTTGGTGGCATGTGAAACCCGCATGTGGAGCATTCGTTTGTGTGGGATGCTCTACCAGGTTCATTTCAGTCCTAGCCATACAAAGGGCACTAAGCATAGAGTGTGAAAACTGAGTTTCCTTGAGAGCTGCTTGGAAGCCTGATGGTGTGTGACGTTAGTGAGCCAAATGGAGTTGTTCTCCCACAAGAATCACTCGGCTGATCCTTCTTCAATATGCCCTTCACCAACATGCAGTGTTTCCTTGATTGAATTAGCTCTCACACCAATATTTGCGTCTAGAGCCTTTGCATTGAGGGCTATCTGAAAACGGCTGTGGCGCTGAAGTTGCCTGTGAATGTGGAGTTGGTGGCATGTGAAACCTGCATGTGGAGCATTCGTTTGTGTGGGATGCTCTACCAGGTTCATTTCAGTCCTAGCCATACAAAGGGCACTAAGCATAGAGTGTGAAAACTGAGTTTCCTTGAGAGCTGCTTGGAAGCCTGATGGTGTGTGAAGTTAGTGAGCCAAATGGAGTTGTTCTCCCACAAGAACCACTCGGCTGATCCTTCTTCAATATGCCCTTCACCAACATGCAGTGTTTCCTTGATTGAATTAGCTCTCACACCAATATTTGCGTCTAGAGCCTTTGCATTGAGGGCTATCTGAAAACGGCTGTGGCGCTGAAGTTGCCTGTGAATGTGGAGTTGGTGGCATGTGAAACCCGCATGTGGAGCATTCGTTTGTGTGGGATGCTCTACCAGGTTCATTTCAGTCCTAGCCATACAAAGGGCACTAAGCATAGAGTGTGAAAACTGAGTTTCCTTGAGAAATGTTTGGAAGCCTGATGGTGTGTGAAGTTAGTGAGCCAAATGGAGTTGTTCTCCCACAAGAACCACTCGGCTGATCCTTCTTCAATATGCCCTTCACCAACATGCAGTGTTTCCTTGATTGAATTAGCTCTCACACCAATATTTGCGTCTAGAGCCTTTGCATTGAGGGCTATCTGAAAACGGCTGTGGCGCTGAAGTTGCCTGTGAATGTGGAGTTGGTGGCATGTGAAACCCGCTTGTGGAGCATTCGTTTGTGTGGGATGCTCTACCAGGTTCATTCCTAGATAATGCACTCAAAGGGCACTAAGCATAGAGTGTGAAAACTGAGTTTCCTTGAGAGCTGCTTGGAAGCCTGATGGTGTGTGAAGTTAGTGAGCCAAATGGAGTTGTTCTCGCACAAGAACCACTCGGCTAATCCTTCTTCAATATGCCCTTCACCAACATGCAGTGTTTCCTTGATTGAATTAGCTCTCACACCAATATTTGCGTCTAGAGCCTTTGCATTGAGGGCTATCTGAAAACGGCTGTGTCGCTGAAGTTGCCTGTGAATGTGGAGTTGGTGGCATGTGAAACCCGCATGTGGAGCATTCGTTTGTGTGGGATGCTCTACCAGGTTCATTTTAGTAATAGCCATACAAAGGGCACTAAGCATAGAGTGTGAAAACTGAGTTTCCTTGAGAGCTGCTTGGAAGCCTGATGGTGTGTGAAGTTAGTGAGCCAAATGGAGTTGTTCTCCCACAAGAACCACTCGGCTGATCCTTCTTCAATATGCCCTTCACCAACATGCAGTGTTTCCTTGATTGAATTAGCTCTCACACCAATATTTGCGTCTAGAGCCTTTGCATTGAGGGCTATCTGAAAACGGCTGTGGCGCTGAAGTTGCCTGTGAATGTGGAGTTGTTGGCATGTGAAACCCGCATGTGGAGCATTCGTTTGTGTGGGATGCTCTACCAGGTTCATTTCAGTCCTAGCCATACAAAGGGCACTAAGCATAGAGTGTGAAAACTGAGTTTCCTTGAGAGCTGCTTGGAAGCCTGATGGTGTGTGAAGTTAGTGAGCCAAATGGAGTTGTTCTCCCACAAGAACCACTCGGCTGATCCTTCTTCAATATGCCCTTCACCAACATGCAGTGTTTCCTTGATTGAATTAGCTCTCACACCAATATTTGCGTCTAGAGCCTTTGCATTGAGGGCTATCTGAAAACGGCTGTGGCGCTGAAGTTGCCTGTGAATGTGGAGTTGGTGGCATGTGAAACCCACATGTGGAGCATTCGTTTGTGTGGGATGCTCTACCAGGTTCATTTCAGTCCTAGCCATACAAAGGGCACTAAGCATAGAGTGTGAAAACTGAGTTTCCTTGAGAGCTGCTTGGAAGCCTGATGGTGTGTGAAGTTAGTGAGCCAAATGGAGTTGTTCTCCCACAAGAACCACTCGGCTGATCCTTCTTCAATATGCCCTTCACCAACATGCAGTGTTTCCTTGATTGAATTAGCTCTCACACCAATATTTGCGTCTAGAGCCTTTGCATTGAGGGCTATCTGAAAACGGCTGTGGCGCTGAAGTTGCCTGTGAATGTGGAGTTGGTGGCATGTGAAACCCGCATGTGGAGCATTCGTTTGTGTGGGATGCTGACCAAGCTTCATTTCAGTCCTAGGCACACAAAGAGCACTAAGCATAGAGTGTGAAAACTGAGTTTCCTTGAGAGCTGCTTGGATGCCTGATGGTGTGTGAAGTTAGTGAGCCAAATGGAGTTGTTCTCCCACAAGAACCACTCGGCTAATCCTTTTTCAATATGCCCTTCACCAACATGCAGTGTTTCCTTGATTGAATTAGCTCTCACACCAATATTTGCGTCTAGAGCCTTTGCATTGAGGGCTATCTGAAAACGGCTGTGGCGCTGAAGTTGCCTGTGAATGTGGAGTTGGTGGCATGTGAAACCCGCGTGTGGAGCATTCGTTTGTGTGGGATGCTCTACCAGGTTCATTCCTAGATAATGCACTCAAAGGGCTCTAAGCATAGAGTGTGAAAACTGAGTTTCCTTGAGAGCTGCTTGGAAGCCTGATGGTGTGTGAAGTTAGTGAGCCAAATGGAGTTGTTCTCCCACAAGAACCACTCGGCTGATCCTTCTTCAATATGCCCTTCACCAACATGCAGTGTTTCCTTGATTGAATTAGCTCTCACACAAATATTTGAGTCTAGAGCCTTTGCATTGAGGGCTATCTGAAAACGGCTGTGGCGCTGAAGTTGCCTGTGAATGTGGAGTTGTTGGCATGTGAAACCCACATGTGGAGCATTCGTTTGTGTGGGATGCTCTACCAGGTTCATTTCAGTCCTAGCCATACAAAGGGCACTAAGCATAGAGTGTGAAAACTGAGTTTCCTTGAGAGCTGCTTGGAAGCCTGATGGTGTGTGAAGTTAGTGAGCCAAATGGCGTTGTTCTCCCACAAGAACCACTCGGCTGATCCTTCTTCAATATGCCCTTCACCAACATGCAGTGTTTCCTTGATTGAATTAGCTCTCACACCAATATTTGCATCTAGAGCCTTTGCATTGAGGGCTATCTGAAAATGGCTGTGGCGCTGAAGTTGCCTGTGAATGTGGAGTTGGTGGCATGTGAAACCCGCATGTGGAGCATTCGTTTGTGTGGGATGCTCTACCAGGTTCATTTCAGTCCTAGCCATACAAAGGGCACTAAGCATAGAGTGTGAAAACTGAGTTTCCTTGAGAGCTGCTTGGAAGCCTGATGGTGTGTGAAGTTAGTGAGCCAAATGGAGTTGTTCTCCCACAAGAACCACTCGGCTGATCCTTCTTCAATATGCCCTTCACCAACATGCAGTGTTTCCTTGATTGAATTAGCTCTCACACCAATATTTGCGTCTAGAGCCTTTGCATTGAGGGCTATCTGAAAATGGCTGTGGCGCTGAAGTTGCCTGTGAATGTGGAGTTGTTGGCATGTGAAACCCGCATGTGGAGCATTCGTTTGTGTGGGATGCTTTACCAGGTTCATTTCAGTCCTAGCCATACAAAGGGCACTAAGTATAGAGTGTGAAAACTGAGTTTCCTTGAGAGCTGCTTGGAAGCCTGATGGTGTGTGAAGTTAGTGAGCCAAATGGAGTTGTTCTCCCACAAGAACCACTCGGCTGATCCTTCTTCAATATGCCCTTCACCAACATGCAGTGTTTCCTTGATTGAATTAGCTCTCACACCAATATTTGCGTCTAGAGCCTTTGCATAGAGGGCTATCTGAAAACGGCTGTGGCGTTGAAGTTGCCTGTGAATGTGGAGTTGGTGGCATGTGAAATCGGCATGTGGAGCATTCGTTTGTGTGGGATGCTCTACCAGGTTCATTCCTAGCTAATGCACTCAAAGGGCACTAAGCATAGAGTGTGAAAACTGAGTTTCCTTGAGAGCTGCTTGGAAGCCTGATGGTGTGTGATGTTATTGAGCCAAATGGAGTTGTTCTCGCACAAGAACCACTCGGCTGATCCTTCTTCAATATGCCCTTCACCAACATGCAGTGTTTCCTTGATTGAATTAGCTCTCACACCAATAGTTGCGTCTAGAGCCTTTGCATTGAGGGCTATCTGAAAACGGCTGTGGCGCTGAAGTTGCCTGTGAATGTGGAGTTGGTGGCATGTGAAACCCGCTTGTGGAGCATTCGTTTGTGTGGGATGCTCTACCAGGTTCATTTCAGTCCTAGCCATACAAAGGGCACTAAGCATAGAGTGTGAAAACTGAGTTTCCTTGAGAGCTGCTTGGAAGCCTGATGGTGTGTGAAGTTAGTGAGCCAAATGGAGTTGTTCTCCCACAAGAACCACTCGGCTGATCCTTCTTCAATATGCCCTTCACCAACATGCAGTGTTTCCTTGATTGAATTAGCTCTCACACCAATATTTGCGTCTAGAGCCTTTGCATTGAGGGCTATCTGAAAACGGCTGTGGCGCTGAAGTTGCCTGTGAATGTGGAGTTGGTGGCATGTGAAACCTGCATGTGGAGCATTCGTTTGTGTGGGATGCTCTACCAGGTTCATTTCAGTCCTAGCCATACAAAGGGCACTAAGCATAGAGTGTGAAAACTGAGTTTCCTTGAGAGCTGCTTGGAAGCCTGATGGTGTGTGAAGTTAGTGAGCCAAATGGAGTTGTTCTCCCACAAGAACCACTCGGCTGATCCTTCTTCAATATGCCCTTCACCAACATGCAGTGTTTCCTTGATTGAATTAGCTCTCACACCAATATTTGCGTCTAGAGCCTTTGCATTGAGGGCTATCTGAAAACGGCTGTGGCGCTGAAGTTGCCTGTGAATGTGGAGTTGGTGGCATGTGAAACCCGCATGTGGAGCATTCGTTTGTGTGGGATGCTCTACCAGGTTCATTCCTAGATAATGCACTCAAAGGGCACTAAGCATAGAGTGTGAAAACTGAGTTTCCTTGAGAGCTGCTTGGAAGCCTGATGGTGTGTGAAGTTAGTGAGCCAAATGGAGTTGTTCTCCCACAAGAACCACTCGGCTAATCCTTCTTCAATATGCCCTTCACCAACATGCAGTGTTTCCTTGATTGAATTAGCTCTCACACCAATATTTGCGTCTAGAGCCTTTGCATTGAGGGCTATCTGAAAACGGCTGTGGCGCTGAAGTTGCCTGTGAATGTGGAGTTGGTGGCATGTGAAACCCGCATGTGGAGCATTCGTTTGTGTGGGATGCTCTACCAGGTTCATTTTAGTAACAGCCATACAAAGGGCACTAAGCATAGAGTGTGAAAACTGAGTTTCCTTGAGAGCTGCTTGGAAGCCTGATGGTGTGTGAAGTTAGTGAGCCAAATGGAGTTGTTCTCCCACAAGAACCACTCGGCTGATCCTTCTTCAATATGCCCTTCACCAACATGCAGTGTTTCCTTGATTGAATTAGCTCTCACACCAATATTTGCGTCTAGAGCCTTTGCATTGAGGGCTATCTGAAAACGGCTGTGGCGCTGAAGTTGCCTGTGAATGTGGAGTTGTTGGCATGTGAAACCCGCATGTGGAGCATTCGTTTGTGTGGGATGCTTTACCAGGTTCATTTCAGTCCTAGCCATACAAAGGGCACTAAGTATAGAGTGTGAAAACTGAGTTTCCTTGAGAGCTGCTTGGAAGCCTGATGGTGTGTGAAGTTAGTGAGCCAAATGGAGTTGTTCTCCCACAAGAACCACTCGGCTGATCCTTCTTCAATATGCCCTTCACCAACATGCAGTGTTTCCTTGATTGAATTAGCTCTCACACCAATATTTGCGTCTAGAGCCTTTGCATTGAGGGCTATCTGAAAACGGCTGTGGCGTTGAAGTTGCCTGTGAATGTGGAGTTGGTGGCATGTGAAATCGGCATGTGGAGCATTCGTTTGTGTGGGATGCTCTACCAGGTTCATTCCTAGCTAATGCACTCAAAGGGCACTAAGCATAGAGTGTGAAAACTGAGTTTCCTTGAGAGCTGCTTGGAAGCCTGATGGTGTGTGATGTTAGTGAGCCAAATGGAGTTGTTCTCGCACAAGAACCACTCGGCTAATCCTTCTTCAATATGCCCTTCACCAACATGCAGTGTTTCCTTGATTGAATTAGCTCTCACACCAATATTTGCGTCTAGAGCCTTTGCATTGAGGGCTATCTGAAAACGGCTGTGGCGCTGAAGTTGCCTGTGAATGTGGAGTTGGTGGCATGTGAAACCCGCTTGTGGAGCATTCGTTTGTGTGGGATGCTCTACCAGGTTCATTTCAGTCCTAGCCATACAAAGGGCACTAAGCATAGAGTGTGAAAACTGAGTTTCCTTGAGAGCTGCTTGGAAGCCTGATGGTGTGTGAAGTTAGTGAGCCAAATGGAGTTGTTCTCCCACAAGAACCACTCGGCTGATCCTTCTTCAATATGCCCTTCACCAACATGCAGTGTTTCCTTGATTGAATTAGCTCTCACACCAATATTTGCGTCTAGAGCCTTTGCATTGAGGGCTATCTGAAAACGGCTGTGGCGCTGAAGTTGCCTGTGAATGTGGAGTTGGTGGCATGTGAAACCTGCATGTGGAGCATTCGTTTGTGTGGGATGCTCTACCAGGTTCATTTCAGTCCTAGCCATACAAAGGGCACTAAGCATAGAGTGTGAAAACTGAGTTTCCTTGAGAGCTGCTTGGAAGCCTGATGGTGTGTGAAGTTAGTGAGCCAAATGGAGTTGTTCTCCCACAAGAACCACTCGGCTGATCCTTCTTCAATATGCCCTTCACCAACATGCAGTGTTTCCTTGATTGAATTAGCTCTCACACCAATATTTGCGTCTAGAGCCTTTGCATTGAGGGCTATCTGAAAACGGCTGTGGCGCTGAAGTTGCCTGTGAATGTGGAGTTGGTGGCATGTGAAACCCGCATGTGGAGCATTCGTTTGTGTGGGATGCTCTACCAGGTTCATTCCTAGATAATGCACTCAAAGGGCACTAAGCATAGAGTGTGAAAACTGAGTTTCCTTGAGAGCTGCTTGGAAGCCTGATGGTGTGTGAAGTTAGTGAGCCAAATGGAGTTGTTCTCCCACAAGAACCACTCGGCTAATCCTTCTTCAATATGCCCTTCACCAACATGCAGTGTTTCCTTGATTGAATTAGCTCTCACACCAATATTTGCGTCTAGAGCCTTTGCATTGAGGGCTATCTGAAAACGGCTGTGGCGCTGAAGTTGCCTGTGAATGTGGAGTTGGTGGCATGTGAAACCCGCATGTGGAGGTTTCGTTTGTGTGGGATGCTCTACCAGGTTCATTTTAGTAACAGCCATACAAAGGGCACTAAGCATAGAGTGTGAAAACTGAGTTTCCTTGAGAGCTGCTTGGAAGCCTGATGGTGTGTGAAGTTAGTGAGCCAAATGGAGTTGTTCTCCCACAAGAACCACTCGGCTGATCCTTCTTCAATATGCCCTTCACCAACATGCAGTGTTTCCTTGATTGAATTAGCTCTCACACCAATATTTGCGTCTAGAGCCTTTGCATTGAGGGCTATCTGAAAACGGCTGTGGCGCTGAAGTTGCCTGTGAATGTGGAGTTGGTGGCATGTGAAACCCGCATGTGGAGCATTCGTTTGTGTGGGATGCTCTACCAGGTTCATTTCAGTCCTAGGCACACAAAGGGCACTAAGCATAGAGTGTGAAAACTGAGTTTCCTTGAGAGCTGCTTGGAAGCCTGATGGTGTGTGAAGTTAGTGAGCCAAATGGAGTTGTTCTCCCACAAGAACCACTCGGCTGATCCTTCTTCAATATGCCCTTCACCAACATGCAGTGTTTCCTTGATTGAATTAGCTCTCACACCAATATTTGCATCTAGAGCCTTTGCATTGAGGGCTATCTGAAAACGGCTGTGGCGCTGAAGTTGCCTGTGAATGTGGAGTTGTTGGCATGTGAAACCCGCATGTGGAGCATTCGTTTGTGTGGGATGCTCTACCAGGTTCATTCCTAGATAATGCACTCAAAGGAAACTAAGCATAGAGTGTGAAAACTGAGTTTCCTTGAGAGCTGCTTGGAAGCCTGATGGTGTGTGAAGTTAGTGAGCCAAATGGAGTTGTTCTCCCACAAGAACCACTCGGCTGATCCTTCTTCAATATGCCCTTCACCAACATGCAGTGTTTCCTTGATTGAATTAGCTCTCACACCAATATTTGCGTCTAGAGCCTTTGCATTGAGGGCTATCTGAAAACGGCTGTGGCGCTGAAGTTGCCTGTGAATGTGGAGTTGGTGGCATGTGAAACCCGCATGTGGAGCATTCGTTTGTGTGGGATGCTCTACCAGGTTCATTTCAGTCCTAGCCATACAAAGGGCACTAAGCATAGAGTGTGAAAACTGAGTTTCCTTGAGAGCTGCTTGGAAGCCTGATGGTGTGTGACGTTAGTGAGCCAAATGGAGTTGTTCTCCCACAAGAATCACTCGGCTGATCCTTCTTCAATATGCCCTTCACCAACATGCAGTGTTTCCTTGATTGAATTAGCTCTCACACCAATATTTGCGTCTAGAGCCTTTGCATTGAGGGCTATCTGAAAACGGCTGTGGCGCTGAAGTTGCCTGTGAATGTGGAGTTGGTGGCATGTGAAACCTGCATGTGGAGCATTCGTTTGTGTGGGATGCTCTACCAGGTTCATTTCAGTCCTAGCCATACAAAGGGCACTAAGCATAGAGTGTGAAAACTGAGTTTCCTTGAGAGCTGCTTGGAAGCCTGATGGTGTGTGAAGTTAGTGAGCCAAATGGAGTTGTTCTCCCACAACAACCACTCGGCTGATCCTTCTTCAATATGCCCTTCACCAACATGCAGTGTTTCCTTGATTGAATTAGCTCTCACACCAATATTTGCGTCTAGAGCCTTTGCATTGAGGGCTATCTGAAAACGGCTGTGGCGCTGAAGTTGCCTGTGAATGTGGAGTTGGTGGCATGTGAAACCTGCATGTGGAGCATTCGTTTGTGTGGGATGCTCTACCAGGTTCATTTCAGTCCTAGCCATACAAAGGGCACTAAGCATAGAGTGTGAAAACTGAGTTTCCTTGAGAGCTGCTTGGAAGCCTGATGGTGTGTGAAGTTAGTGAGCCAAATGGAGTTGTTCTCCCACAAGAACCACTCGGCTGATCCTTCTTCAATATGCCCTTCACCAACATGCAGTGTTTCCTTGATTGAATTAGCTCTCACACCAATATTTGCGTCTAGAGCCTTTGCATTGAGGGCTATCTGAAAACGGCTGTGGCGCTGAAGTTGCCTGTGAATGTGGAGTTGGTGGCATGTGAAACCCGCATGTGGAGCATTCGTTTGTGTGGGATGCTCTACCAGGTTCATTCCTAGATAATGCACTCAAAGGGCACTAAGCATAGAGTGTGAAAACTGAGTTTCCTTGAGAGCTGCTTGGAAGCCTGATGGTGTGTGAAGTTAGTGAGCCAAATGGAGTTGTTCTCCCACAAGAACCACTCGGCTAATCCTTCTTCAATATGCCCTTCACCAACATGCAGTGTTTCCTTGATTGAATTAGCTCTCACACCAATATTTGCGTCTAGAGCCTTTGCATTGAGGGCTATCTGAAAACGGCTGTGGCGCTGAAGTTGCCTGTGAATGTGGAGTTGGTGGCATGTGAAACCCGCATGTGGAGCATTCGTTTGTGTGGGATGCTCTACCAGGTTCATTTTAGTAACAGCCATACAAAGGGCACTAAGCATAGAGTGTGAAAACTGAGTTTCCTTGAGAGCTGCTTGGAAGCCTGATGGTGTGTGAAGTTAGTGAGCCAAATGGAGTTGTTCTCCCACAAGAACCACTCGGCTGATCCTTCTTCAATATGCCCTTCACCAACATGCAGTGTTTCCTTGATTGAATTAGCTCTCACACCAATATTTGCGTCTAGAGCCTTTGCATTGAGGGCTATCTGAAAACGGCTGTGGCGCTGAAGTTGCCTGTGAATGTGGAGTTGTTGGCATGTGAAACCCGCATGTGGAGCATTCGTTTGTGTGGGATGCTTTACCAGGTTCATTTCAGTCCTAGCCATACAAAGGGCACTAAGTATAGAGTGTGAAAACTGAGTTTCCTTGAGAGCTGCTTGGAAGCCTGATGGTGTGTGAAGTTAGTGAGCCAAATGGAGTTGTTCTCCCACAAGAACCACTCGGCTGATCCTTCTTCAATATGCCCTTCACCAACATGCAGTGTTTCCTTGATTGAATTAGCTCTCACACCAATATTTGCGTCTAGAGCCTTTGCATTGAGGGCTATCTGAAAACGGCTGTGGCGTTGAAGTTGCCTGTGAATGTGGAGTTGGTGGCATGTGAAATCGGCATGTGGAGCATTCGTTTGTGTGGGATGCTCTACCAGGTTCATTCCTAGCTAATGCACTCAAAGGGCACTAAGCATAGAGTGTGAAAACTGAGTTTCCTTGAGAGCTGCTTGGAAGCCTGATGGTGTGTGATGTTAGTGAGCCAAATGGAGTTGTTCTCGCACAAGAACCACTCGGCTGATCCTTCTTCAATATGCCCTTCACCAACATGCAGTGTTTCCTTGATTGAATTAGCTCTCACACCAATATTTGCGTCTAGAGCCTTTGCATTGAGGGCTATCTGAAAACGGCTGTGGCGCTGAAGTTGCCTGTGAATGTGGAGTTGGTGGCATGTGAAACCCGCTTGTGGAGCATTCGTTTGTGTGGGATGCTCTACCAGGTTCATTTCAGTCCTAGCCATACAAAGGGCACTAAGCATAGAGTGTGAAAACTGAGTTTCCTTGAGAGCTGCTTGGAAGCCTGATGGTGTGTGAAGTTAGTGAGCCAAATGGAGTTGTTCTCCCACAAGAACCACTCGGCTGATCCTTCTTCAATATGCCCTTCACCAACATGCAGTGTTTCCTTGATTGAATTAGCTCTCACACCAATATTTGCGTCTAGAGCCTTTGCATTGAGGGCTATCTGAAAACGGCTGTGGCGCTGAAGTTGCCTGTGAATGTGGAGTTGGTGGCATGTGAAACCCGCATGTGGAGCATTCGTTTGTGTGGGATGCTCTACCAGGTTCATTTCAGTCCTAGCCATACAAAGGGCACTAAGCATAGAGTGTGAAAACTGAGTTTCCTTGAGAGCTGCTTGGAAGCCTGATGGTGTGTGAAGTTAGTGAGCCAAATGGAGTTGTTCTCCCACAAGAACCACTCGGCTGATCCTTCTTCAATATGCCCTTCACCAACATGCAGTGTTTCCTTGATTGAATTAGCTCTCACACCAATATTTGCGTCTAGAGCCTTTGCATTGAGGGCTATCTGAAAACGGCTGTGGCGCTGAAGTTGCCTGTGAATGTGGAGTTGGTGGCATGTGAAACCCGCATGTGGAGCATTCGTTTGTGTGGGATGCTCTACCAGGTTCATTCCTAGATAATGCACTCAAAGGGCACTAAGCATAGAGTGTGAAAACTGAGTTTCCTTGAGAGCTGCTTGGAAGCCTGATGGTGTGTGAAGTTAGTGAGCCAAATGGAGTTGTTCTCCCACAAGAACCACTCGGCTAATCCTTCTTCAATATGCCCTTCACCAACATGCAGTGTTTCCTTGATTGAATTAGCTCTCACACCAATATTTGCGTCTAGAGCCTTTGCATTGAGGGCTATCTGAAAACGGCTGTGGCGCTGAAGTTGCCTGTGAATGTGGAGTTGGTGGCATGTGAAACCCGCATGTGGAGGTTTCGTTTGTGTGGGATGCTCTACCAGGTTCATTTTAGTAACAGCCATACAAAGGGCACTAAGCATAGAGTGTGAAAACTGAGTTTCCTTGAGAGCTGCTTGGAAGCCTGATGGTGTGTGAAGTTAGTGAGCCAAATGGAGTTGTTCTCCCACAAGAACCACTCGGCTGATCCTTCTTCAATATGCCCTTCACCAACATGCAGTGTTTCCTTGATTGAATTAGCTCTCACACCAATATTTGCGTCTAGAGCCTTTGCATTGAGGGCTATCTGAAAACGGCTGTGGCGCTGAAGTTGCCTGTGAATGTGGAGTTGGTGGCATGTGAAACCCGCATGTGGAGCATTCGTTTGTGTGGGATGCTCTACCAGGTTCATTTCAGTCCTAGGCACACAAAGGGCACTAAGCATAGAGTGTGAAAACTGAGTTTCCTTGAGAGCTGCTTGGAAGCCTGATGGTGTGTGAAGTTAGTGAGCCAAATGGAGTTGTTCTCCCACAAGAACCACTCGGCTGATCCTTCTTCAATATGCCCTTCACCAACATGCAGTGTTTCCTTGATTGAATTAGCTCTCACACCAATATTTGCATCTAGAGCCTTTGCATTGAGGGCTATCTGAAAACGGCTGTGGCGCTGAAGTTGCCTGTGAATGTGGAGTTGTTGGCATGTGAAACCCGCATGTGGAGCATTCGTTTGTGTGGGATGCTCTACCAGGTTCATTTCAGTCCTAGCCATACAAAGGGCACTAAGCATAGAGTGTGAAAACTGAGTTTCCTTGAGAGCTGCTTGGAAGCCTGATGGTGTGTGAAGTTAGTGAGCCAAATGGAGTTGTTCTCCCACAAGAACCACTCGGCTGATCCTTCTTCAATATGCCCTTCACCAACATGCAGTGTTTCCTTGATTGAATTAGCTCTCACACCAATATTTGCGTCTAGAGCCTTTGCATTGAGGGCTATCTGAAAACGGCTGTGGCGCTGAAGTTGCCTGTGAATGTGGAGTTGGTGGCATGTGAAACCCGCATGTGGAGCATTCGTTTGTGTGGGATGCTTTACCAGGTTCATTTCAGTCCTAGCCATACAAAGGGCACTAAGTATAGAGTGTGAAAACTGAGTTTCCTTGAGAGCTGCTTGGAAGCCTGATGGTGTGTTTAGTTAGTGAGCCAAATGGAGTTGTTCTCCCACAAGAACCACTCGGCTGATCCTTCTTCAATATGCCCTTCACCAACATGCAGTGTTTCCTTGATTGAATTAGCTCTCACACCAATATTTGCGTCTAGAGCCTTTGCATTGAGGGCTATCTGAAAACGGCTGTGGCGCTGAAGTTGCCTGTGAATGTGGAGTTGTTGGCATGTGAAACCCGCATGTGGAGCATTCGTTTGTGTGGGATGCTCTACCAGGTTCATTCCTAGATAATGCACTCAAAGGAAACTAAGCATAGAGTGTGAAAACTGAGTTTCCTTGAGAGCTGCTTGGAAGCCTGATGGTGTGTGAAGTTAGTGAGCCAAATGGAGTTGTTCTCCCACAAGAACCACTCGGCTGATCCTTCTTCAATATGCCCTTCACCAACATGCAGTGTTTCCTTGATTGAATTAGCTCTCACACCAATATTTGCGTCTAGAGCCTTTGCATTGAGGGCTATCTGAAAACGGCTGTGGCGCTGAAGTTGCCTGTGAATGTGGAGTTGGTGGCATGTGAAACCCGCTTGTGGAGCATTCGTTTGTGTGGGATGCTCTACCAGGTTCATTCCTAGATAATGCACTCAAAGGAAACTAAGCATAGAGTGTGAAAACTGAGTTTCCTTGAGAGCTGCTTGGAAGCCTGATGGTGTGTGAAGTTAGTGAGCCAAATGGAGTTGTTCTCCCACAAGAACCACTCGGCTGATCCTTCTTCAATATGCCCTTCACCAACATGCAGTGTTTCCTTGATTGAATTAGCTCTCACACCAATATTTGCGTCTAGAGCCTTTGCATTGAGGGCTATCTGAAAACGACTGTGGCGCTGAAGTTGCCTGTGAATGTGGAGTTGTTGGCATGTGAAACCCGCATGTGGAGCATTCGTTTGTGTGGGATGCTTTACCAGGTTCATTTCAGTCCTAGCCATACAAAGGGCACTAAGTATAGAGTGTGAAAACTGAGTTTCCTTGAGAGCTGCTTGGAAGCCTGATGGTGTGTGAAGTTAGTGAGCCAAATGGAGTTGTTCTCCCACAAGAACCACTCGGCTGATCCTTCTTCAATATGCCCTTCACCAACATGCAGTGTTTCCTTGATTGAATTAGCTCTCACACCAATATTTGCGTCTAGAGCCTTTGCATAGAGGGCTATCTGAAAACGGCTGTGGCGCTGAAGTTGCCTGTGAATGTGGAGTTGGTGGCATGTGAAACCGGCATGTGGAGCATTCGTTTGTGTGGGATGCTCTACCAGGTTCATTCCTAGATAATGCACTCAAAGGGCACTAAGCATAGAGTGTGAAAACTGAGTTTCCTTGAGAGCTGCTTGGAAGCCTGATGGTGTGTGAAGTTAGTGAGCCAAATGGAGTTGTTCTCGCACAAGAACCACTCGGCTAATCCTTCTTCAATATGCCCTTCACCAACATGCAGTGTTTCCTTGATTGAATTAGCTCTCACACCAATATTTGCGTCTAGAGCCTTTGCATTGAGGGCTATCTGAAAACGGCTGTGTCGCTGAAGTTGCCTGTGAATGTGGAGTTGGTGGCATGTGAAACCCGCATGTGGAGCATTCGTTTGTGTGGGATGCTCTACCAGGTTCATTTCAGTCCTAGCCATACAAAGGGCACTAAGCATAGAGTGTGAAAACTGAGTTTCCTTGAGAGCTGCTTGGAAGCCTGATGGTGTGTGAAGTTAGTGAGCCAAATGGAGTTGTTCTCCCACAAGAACCACTCGGCTGATCCTTCTTCAATATGCCCTTCACCAACATGCAGTGTTTCCTTGATTGAATTAGCTCTCACACCAATATTTGCGTCTAGAGCCTTTGCATTGAGGGCTATCTGAAAACGGCTGTGGCGCTGAAGTTGCCTGTGAATGTGGAGTTGGTGGCATGTGAAACCCGCATGTGGAGCATTCGTTTGTGTGGGATGCTCTACCAGGTTCATTTCAGTCCTAGCCATACAAAGGGCACTAAGCATAGAGTGTGAAAACTGAGTTTCCTTGAGAGCTGCTTGGAAGCCTGATGGTGTGTGAAGTTAGTGAGCCAAATGGAGTTGTTCTCCCACAAGAACCACTCGGCTGATCCTTCTTCAATATGCCCTTCACCAACATGCAGTGTTTCCTTGATTGAATTAGCTCTCACACCAATATTTGCGTCTAGAGCCTTTGCATTGAGGGCTATCTGAAAACGGCTGTGGCGCTGAAGTTGCCTGTGAATGTGGAGTTGGTGGCATGTGAAACCCGCATGTGGAGCATTCGTTTGTGTGGGATGCTGACCAAGCTTCATTTCAGTCCTAGGCACACAAAGAGCACTAAGCATAGAGTGTGAAAACTGAGTTTCCTTGAGAGCTGCTTGGATGCCTGATGGTGTGTGAAGTTAGTGAGCCAAATGGAGTTGTTCTCCCACAAGAACCACTCGGCTGATCCTTCTTCAATATGCCCTTCACCAACATGCAGTGTTTCCTTGATTGAATTAGCTCTCACACCAATATTTGCGTCTAGAGCCTTTGCATTGAGGGCTATCTGAAAACGGCTGTGGCGCTGAAGTTGCCTGTGAATGTGGAGTTGGTGGCATGTGAAACCCGCATGTGGAGCATTCGTTTGTGTGGGGTGCTGACCAAGCTTCATTTCAGTCCTAGCCATACAAAGGGCACTAAGCATAGAGTGTGAAAACTGAGTTTCCTTGAGAGCTGCTTGGAAGCCTGATGGTGTGTGAAGTTAGTGAGCCAAATGGAGTTGTTCTCCCACAAGAACCACTCGGCTGATCCTTCTTCAATATGCCCTTCACCAACATGCAGTGTTTCCTTGATTGAATTAGCTCTCACACCAATATTTGCGTCTAGAGCCTTTGCATTGAGGGCTATCTGAAAACGGCTGTGGCGCTGAAGTTGCCTGTGAATGTGGAGTTGTTGGCATGTGAAACCCGCATGTGGAGCATTCGTTTGTGTGGGATGCTTTACCAGGTTCATTTCAGTCCTAGCCATACAAAGGGCACTAAGTATAGAGTGTGAAAACTGAGTTTCCTTGAGAGCTGCTTGGAAGCCTGATGGTGTGTGAAGTTAGTGAGCCAAATGGAGTTGTTCTCCCACAAGAACCACTCGGCTGATCCTTCTTCAATATGCCCTTCACCAACATGCAGTGTTTCCTTGATTGAATTAGCTCTCACACCAATATTTGCGTCTAGAGCCTTTGCATTGAGGGCTATCTGAAAACGGCTGTGGCGCTGAAGTTGCCTGTGAATGTGGAGTTGGTGGCATGTGAAACCCGCATGTGGAGCATTCGTTTGTGTGGGATGCTCTACCAGGTTCATTCCTAGATAATGCACTCAAAGGAAACTAAGCATAGAGTGTGAAAACTGAGTTTCCTTGAGAGCTGCTTGGAAGCCTGATGGTGTGTGAAGTTAGTGAGCCAAATGGAGTTGTTCTCCCACAAGAACCACTCGGCTGATCCTTCTTCAATATGCCCTTCACCAACATGCAGTGTTTCCTTGATTGAATTAGCTCTCACACCAATATTTGCGTCTAGAGCCTTTGCATTGAGGGCTATCTGAAAACGGCTGTGGCGCTGAAGTTGCCTGTGAATGTGGAGTTGGTGGCATGTGAAACCCGCTTGTGGAGCATTCGTTTGTGTGGGATGCTCTACCAGGTTCATTCCTAGATAATGCACTCAAAGGAAACTAAGCATAGAGTGTGAAAACTGAGTTTCCTTGAGAGCTGCTTGGAAGCCTGATGGTGTGTGAAGTTAGTGAGCCAAATGGAGTTGTTCTCCCACAAGAACCACTCGGCTGATCCTTCTTCAATATGCCCTTCACCAACATGCAGTGTTTCCTTGATTGAATTAGCTCTCACACCAATATTTGCGTCTAGAGCCTTTGCATTGAGGGCTATCTGAAAACGACTGTGGCGCTGAAGTTGCCTGTGAATGTGGAGTTGTTGGCATGTGAAACCCGCATGTGGAGCATTCGTTTGTGTGGGATGCTTTACCAGGTTCATTTCAGTCCTAGCCATACAAAGGGCACTAAGTATAGAGTGTGAAAACTGAGTTTCCTTGAGAGCTGCTTGGAAGCCTGATGGTGTGTGAAGTTAGTGAGCCAAATGGAGTTGTTCTCCCACAAGAACCACTCGGCTGATCCTTCTTCAATATGCCCTTCACCAACATGCAGTGTTTCCTTGATGGAATTAGCTCTCACACCAATATTTGCGTCTAGAGCCTTTGCATAGAGGGCTATCTGAAAACGGCTGTGGCGCTGAAGTTGCCTGTGAATGTGGAGTTGGTGGCATGTGAAACCGGCATGTGGAGCATTCGTTTGTGTGGGATGCTCTACCAGGTTCATTCCTAGATAATGCACTCAAAGGGCACTAAGCATAGAGTGTGAAAACTGAGTTTCCTTGAGAGCTGCTTGGAAGCCTGATGGTGTGTGAAGTTAGTGAGCCAAATGGAGTTGTTCTCGCACAAGAACCACTCGGCTAATCCTTCTTCAATATGCCCTTCACCAACATGCAGTGTTTCCTTGATTGAATTAGCTCTCACACCAATATTTGCGTCTAGAGCCTTTGCATTGAGGGCTATCTGAAAACGGCTGTGTCGCTGAAGTTGCCTGTGAATGTGGAGTTGGTGGCATGTGAAACCCGCATGTGGAGCATTCGTTTGTGTGGGATGCTCTACCAGGTTCATTTCAGTCCTAGCCATACAAAGGGCACTAAGCATAGAGTGTGAAAACTGAGTTTCCTTGAGAGCTGCTTGGAAGCCTGATGGTGTGTGAAGTTAGTGAGCCAAATGGAGTTGTTCTCCCACAAGAACCACTCGGCTGATCCTTCTTCAATATGCCCTTCACCAACATGCAGTGTTTCCTTGATTGAATTAGCTCTCACACCAATATTTGCGTCTAGAGCCTTTGCATTGAGGGCTATCTGAAAACGGCTGTGGCGCTGAAGTTGCCTGTGAATGTGGAGTTGGTGGCATGTGAAACCCGCATGTGGAGCATTCGTTTGTGTGGGATGCTCTACCAGGTTCATTTCAGTCCTAGCCATACAAAGGGCACTAAGCATAGAGTGTGAAAACTGAGTTTCCTTGAGAGCTGCTTGGAAGCCTGATGGTGTGTGAAGTTAGTGAGCCAAATGGAGTTGTTCTCCCACAAGAACCACTCGGCTGATCCTTCTTCAATATGCCCTTCACCAACATGCAGTGTTTCCTTGATTGAATTAGCTCTCACACCAATATTTGCGTCTAGAGCCTTTGCATTGAGGGCTATCTGAAAACGGCTGTGGCGCTGAAGTTGCCTGTGAATGTGGAGTTGGTGGCATGTGAAACCCGCATGTGGAGCATTCGTTTGTGTGGGATGCTGACCAAGCTTCATTTCAGTCCTAGGCACACAAAGAGCACTAAGCATAGAGTGTGAAAACTGAGTTTCCTTGAGAGCTGCTTGGATGCCTGATGGTGTGTGAAGTTAGTGAGCCAAATGGAGTTGTTCTCCCACAAGAACCAC
Organism: Ochotona princeps; assembly: GCF_030435755.1. Classification (NCBI taxonomy): domain Eukaryota; kingdom Metazoa; phylum Chordata; class Mammalia; order Lagomorpha; family Ochotonidae; genus Ochotona; species Ochotona princeps. The sequence goes on along the minus strand of NW_026700330.1, from coordinate 34,144 downwards.
TCGGCTGATCCTTCTTCAATATGCCCTTCACCAACATGCAGTGTTTCCTTGATTGAATTAGCTCTCACACCAATATTTGCGTCTAGAGCCTTTGCATTGAGGGCTATCTGAAAACGGCTGTGGCGCTGAAGTTGCCTGTGAATGTGGAGTTGGTGGCATGTGAAACCCGCATGTGGAGCATTCGTTTGTGTGGGGTGCTGACCAAGCTTCATTTCAGTCCTAGCCATACAAAGGGCACTAAGCATAGAGTGTGAAAACTGAGTTTCCTTGAGAGCTGCTTGGAAGCCTGATGGTGTGTGAAGTTAGTGAGCCAAATGGAGTTGTTCTCCCACAAGAACCACTCGGCTGATCCTTCTTCAATATGCCCTTCACCAACATGCAGTGTTTCCTTGATTGAATTAGCTCTCACACCAATATTTGCGTCTAGAGCCTTTGCATTGAGGGCTATCTGAAAACGGCTGTGGCGCTGAAGTTGCCTGTGAATGTGGAGTTGGTGGCATGTGAAACCCGCATGTGGAGCATTCGTTTGTGTGGGATGCTTTACCAGGTTCATTTCAGTCCTAGCCATACAAAGGGCACTAAGTATAGAGTGTGAAAACTGAGTTTCCTTGAGAGCTGCTTGGAAGCCTGATGGTGTGTGAAGTTAGTGAGCCAAATGGAGTTGTTCTCCCACAAGAACCACTCGGCTGATCCTTCTTCAATATGCCCTTCACCAACATGCAGTGTTTCCTTGATTGAATTAGCTCTCACACCAATATTTGCGTCTAGAGCCTTTGCATTGAGGGCTATCTGAAAACGGCTGTGTCGCTGAAGTTGCCTGTGAATGTGGAGTTGGTGGCATGTGAAACCCGCATGTGGAGCATTCGTTTGTGTGGGATGCTCTACCAGGTTCATTTCAGTCCTAGCCATACAAAGGGCACTAAGCATAGAGTGTGAAAACTGAGTTTCCTTGAGAGCTGCTTGGAAGCCTGATGGTGTGTGAAGTTAGTGAGCCAAATGGAGTTGTTCTCCCACAAGAACCACTCGGCTGATCCTTCTTCAATATGCCCTTCACCAACATGCAGTGTTTCCTTGATTGAATTAGCTCTCACACCAATATTTGCGTCTAGAGCCTTTGCATTGAGGGCTATCTGAAAACGGCTGTGGCGCTGAAGTTGCCTGTGAATGTGGAGTTGTTGGCATGTGAAACCCGCATGTGGAGCATTCGTTTGTGTGGGATGCTGACCAAGCTTCATTTCAGTCCTAGGCACACAAAGAGCACTAAGCATAGAGTGTGAAAACTGAGTTTCCTTGAGAGCTGCTTGGATGCCTGATGGTGTGTGAAGTTAGTGAGCCAAATGGAGTTGTTCTCCCACAAGAACCACTCGGCTGATCCTTCTTCAATATGCCCTTCACCAACATGCAGTGTTTCCTTGATTGAATTAGCTCTCACACCAATATTTGCGTCTAGAGCCTTTGCATTGAGGGCTATCTGAAAACGGCTGTGGCGCTGAAGTTGCCTGTGAATGTGGAGTTGGTGGCATGTGAAACCCGCATGTGGAGCATTCGTTTGTGTGGGGTGCTGACCAAGCTTCATTTCAGTCCTAGCCATACAAAGGGCACTAAGCATAGAGTGTGAAAACTGAGTTTCCTTGAGAGCTGCTTGGAAGCCTGATGGTGTGTGAAGTTAGTGAGCCAAATGGAGTTGTTCTCCCACAAGAACCACTCGGCTGATCCTTCTTCAATATGCCCTTCACCAACATGCAGTGTTTCCTTGATTGAATTAGCTCTCACACCAATATTTGCGTCTAGAGCCTTTGCATTGAGGGCTATCTGAAAACGGCTGTGGCGCTGAAGTTGCCTGTGAATGTGGAGTTGTTGGCATGTGAAACCCGCATGTGGAGCATTCGTTTGTGTGGGATGCTTTACCAGGTTCATTTCAGTCCTAGCCATACAAAGGGCACTAAGTATAGAGTGTGAAAACTGAGTTTCCTTGAGAGCTGCTTGGAAGCCTGATGGTGTGTGAAGTTAGTGAGCCAAATGGAGTTGTTCTCCCACAAGAACCACTCGGCTGATCCTTCTTCAATATGCCCTTCACCAACATGCAGTGTTTCCTTGATTGAATTAGCTCTCATACCAATATTTGCGTCTAGAGCCTTTGCATAGAGGGCTATCTGAAAACGGCTGTGGCGCTGAAGTTGCCTGTGAATGTGGAGTTGGTGGCATGTGAAACCGGCATGTGGAGCATTCGTTTGTGTGGGATGCTCTACCAGGTTCATTCCTAGATAATGCACTCAAAGGGCACTAAGCATAGAGTGTGAAAACTGAGTTTCCTTGAGAGCTGCTTGGAAGCCTGATGGTGTGTTTAGTTAGTGAGCCAAATGGAGTTGTTCTCCCACAAGAACCACTCGGCTGATCCTTCTTCAATATGCCCTTCACCAACATGCAGTGTTTCCTTGATTGAATTAGCTCTCACACCAATATTTGCGTCTAGAGCCTTTGCATTGAGGGCTATCTGAAAACGGCTGTGGCGCTGAAGTTGCCTGTGAATGTGGAGTTGGTGGCATGTGAAACCCGCATGTGGAGCATTCGTTTGTGTGGGATGCTCTACCAGGTTCATTTCAGTCCTAGCCATACAAAGGGCACTAAGCATAGAGTGTGAAAACTGAGTTTCCTTGAGAGCTGCTTGGAAGCCTGATGGTGTGTGAAGTTAGTGAGCCAAATGGAGTTGTTCTCCCACAAGAACCACTCGGCTGATCCTTCTTCAATATGCCCTTCACCAACATGCAGTGTTTCCTTGATTGAATTAGCTCTCACACCAATATTTGCGTCTAGAGCCTTTGCATTGAGGGCTATCTGAAAACGGCTGTGGCGCTGAAGTTGCCTGTGAATGTGGAGTTGGTGGCATGTGAAACCGGCATGTGGAGCATTCGTTTGTGTGGGATGCTCTACCAGGTTCATTCCTAGATAATGCACTCAAAGGGCACTAAGCATAGAGTGTGAAAACTGAGTTTCCTTGAGAGCTGCTTGGAAGCCTGATGGTGTGTGAAGTTAGTGAGCCAAATGGAGTTGTTCTCCCACAAGAACCACTCGGCTGATCCTTCTTCAATATGCCCTTCACCAACATGCAGTGTTTCCTTGATTGAATTAGCTCTCACACCAATATTTGCGTCTAGAGCCTTTGCATTGAGGGCTATCTGAAAACGGCTGTGGCGCTGAAGTTGCCTGTGAATGTGGAGTTGTTGGCATGTGAAACCCGCATGTGGAGCATTCGTTTGTGTGGGATGCTTTACCAGGTTCATTTCAGTCCTAGCCATACAAAGGGCACTAAGTATAGAGTGTGAAAACTGAGTTTCCTTGAGAGCTGCTTGGAAGCCTGATGGTGTGTGAAGTTAGTGAGCCAAATGGAGTTGTTCTCCCACAAGAACCACTCGGCTGATCCTTCTTCAATATGCCCTTCACCAACATGCAGTGTTTCCTTGATTGAATTAGCTCTCATACCAATATTTGCGTCTAGAGCCTTTGCATAGAGGGCTATCTGAAAACGGCTGTGGCGCTGAAGTTGCCTGTGAATGTGGAGTTGGTGGCATGTGAAACCGGCATGTGGAGCATTCGTTTGTGTGGGATGCTCTACCAGGTTCATTCCTAGATAATGCACTCAAAGGGCACTAAGCATAGAGTGTGAAAACTGAGTTTCCTTGAGAGCTGCTTGGAAGCCTGATGGTGTGTTTAGTTAGTGAGCCAAATGGAGTTGTTCTCCCACAAGAACCACTCGGCTGATCCTTCTTCAATATGCCCTTCACCAACATGCAGTGTTTCCTTGATTGAATTAGCTCTCACACCAATATTTGCGTCTAGAGCCTTTGCATTGAGGGCTATCTGAAAACGGCTGTGGCGCTGAAGTTGCCTGTGAATGTGGAGTTGGTGGCATGTGAAACCCGCATGTGGAGCATTCGTTTGTGTGGGATGCTCTACCAGGTTCATTTCAGTCCTAGCCATACAAAGGGCACTAAGCATAGAGTGTGAAAACTGAGTTTCCTTGAGAGCTGCTTGGAAGCCTGATGGTGTGTGAAGTTAGTGAGCCAAATGGAGTTGTTCTCCCACAAGAACCACTCGGCTGATCCTTCTTCAATATGCCCTTCACCAACATGCAGTGTTTCCTTGATTGAATTAGCTCTCACACCAATATTTGCGTCTAGAGCCTTTGCATTGAGGGCTATCTGAAAACGGCTGTGGCGCTGAAGTTGCCTGTGAATGTGGAGTTGGTGGCATGTGAAACCGGCATGTGGAGCATTCGTTTGTGTGGGATGCTCTACCAGGTTCATTCCTAGATAATGCACTCAAAGGGCACTAAGCATAGAGTGTGAAAACTGAGTTTCCTTGAGAGCTGCTTGGAAGCCTGATGGTGTGTGAAGTTAGTGAGCCAAATGGAGTTGTTCTCCCACAAGAACCACTCGGCTGATCCTTCTTCAATATGCCCTTCACCAACATGCAGTGTTTCCTTGATTGAATTAGCTCTCACACCAATATTTGCGTCTAGAGCCTTTGCATTGAGGGCTATCTGAAAACGGCTGTGGCGCTGAAGTTGCCTGTGAATGTGGAGTTGTTGGCATGTGAAACCCACATGTGGAGCTTTCGTTTGTGTGGGATGCTCTACCAGGTTCATTTCAGTCCTAGCCATACAAAGGGCACTAAGCATAGAGTGTGAAAACTGAGTTTCCTTGAGAGCTGCTTGGAAGCCTGATGTTGTGTGAAGTTAGTGAGCCAAATGGAGTTGTTCTCCCACAAGAACCACTCGGCTGATCCTTCTTCAATATGCCCTTCACCAACATGCAGTGTTTCCTTGATTGAATTAGCTCTCACACCAATATTTGCGTCTAGAGCCTTTGCATTGAGGGCTATCTGAAAACGGCTGTGGCGCTGAAGTTGCCTGTGAATGTGGAGTTGGTGGCATGTGAAACCCGCATGTGGAGCATTCGTTTGTGTGGGATGCTCTACCAGGTTCATTCCTAGATAATGCACTCAAAGGGCACTAAGCATAGAGTGTGAAAACTGAGTTTCCTTGAGAGCTGCTTGGAAGCCTGATGGTGTGTTTAGTTAGTGAGCCAAATGGAGTTGTTCTCCCACAAGAACCACTCGGCTGATCCTTCTTCAATATGCCCTTCACCAACATGCAGTGTTTCCTTGATTGAATTAGCTCTCACACAAATATTTGCGTCTAGAGCCTTTGCATTGAGGGCTATCTGAAAACGGCTGTGGCGCTGAAGTTGCCTGTGAATGTGGAGTTGTTGGCATGTGAAACCCGCATGTGGAGCATTCGTTTGTGTGGGATGCTCTACCAGGTTCATTCCTAGATAATGCACTCAAAGGAAACTAAGCATAGAGTGTGAAAACTGAGTTTCCTTGAGAGCTGCTTGGAAGCCTGATGGTGTGTGAAGTTAGTGAGCCAAATGGAGTTGTTCTCCCACAAGAACCACTCGGCTGATCCTTCTTCAATATGCCCTTCACCAACATGCAGTGTTTCCTTGATTGAATTAGCTCTCACACCAATATTTGCGTCTAGAGCCTTTGCATTGAGGGCTATCTGAAAACGGCTGTGGCGCTGAAGTTGCCTGTGAATGTGGAGTTGTTGGCATGTGAAACCCGCATGTGGAGCATTCGTTTGTGTGGGATGCTTTACCAGGTTCATTTCAGTCCTAGCCATACAAAGGGCACTAAGTATAGAGTGTGAAAACTGAGTTTCCTTGAGAGCTGCTTGGAAGCCTGATGGTGTGTGAAGTTAGTGAGCCAAATGGAGTTGTTCTCCCACAAGAACCACTCGGCTGATCCTTCTTCAATATGCCCTTCACCAACATGCAGTGTTTCCTTGATTGAATTAGCTCTCACACCAATATTTGCGTCTAGAGCCTTTGCATAGAGGGCTATCTGAAAACGGCTGTGGCGCTGAAGTTGCCTGTGAATGTGGAGTTGGTGGCATGTGAAACCCGCATGTGGAGCATTCGTTTGTGTGGGATGCTCTACCAGGTTCATTCCTAGATAATGCACTCAAAGGGCACTAAGCATAGAGTGTGAAAACTGAGTTTCCTTGAGAGCTGCTTGGAAGCCTGATGGTGTGTGATGTTAGTGAGCCAAATGGAGTTGTTCTCGCACAAGAACCACTCGGCTGATCCTTCTTCAATATGCCCTTCACCAACATGCAGTGTTTCCTTGATTGAATTAGCTCTCACACCAATATTTGCGTCTAGAGCCTTTGCATTGAGGGCTATCTGAAAACGGCTGTGGCGCTGAAGTTGCCTGTGAATGTGGAGTTGGTGGCATGTGAAACCCGCATGTGGAGCATTCGTTTGTGTGGGATGCTCTACCAGGTTCATTTCAGTCCTAGCCATACAAAGGGCACTAAGCATAGAGTGTGAAAACTGAGTTTCCTTGAGAGCTGCTTGGAAGCCTGATGGTGTGTGAAGTTAGTGAGCCAAATGGAGTTGTTCTCCCACAAGAACCACTCGGCTGATCCTTCTTCAATATGCCCTTCACCAACATGCAGTGTTTCCTTGATTGAATTAGCTCTCACACCAATATTTGCGTCTAGAGCCTTTGCATTGAGGGCTATCTGAAAACGGCTGTGGCGCTGAAGTTGCCTGTGAATGTGGAGTTGGTGGCATGTGAAACCTGCATGTGGAGCATTCGTTTGTGTGGGATGCTCTACCAGGTTCATTTCAGTCCTAGCCATACAAAGGGCACTAAGCATAGAGTGTGAAAACTGAGTTTCCTTGAGAGCTGCTTGGAAGCCTGATGGTGTGTGAAGTTAGTGAGCCAAATGGAGTTGTTCTCCCACAAGAACCACTCGGCTGATCCTTCTTCAATATGCCCTTCACCAACATGCAGTGTTTCCTTGATTGAATTAGCTCTCACACCAATATTTGCGTCTAGAGCCTTTGCATTGAGGGCTATCTGAAAACGGCTGTGGCGCTGAAGTTGCCTGTGAATGTGGAGTTGGTGGCATGTGAAACCCGCATGTGGAGCATTCGTTTGTGTGGGATGCTCTACCAGGTTCATTTCAGTCCTAGCCATACAAAGGGCACTAAGCATAGAGTGTGAAAACTGAGTTTCCTTGAGAAATGCTTGGAAGCCTGATGGTGTGTGAAGTTAGTGAGCCAAATGGAGTTGTTCTCCCACAAGAACCACTCGGCTGATCCTTCTTCAATATGCCCTTCACCAACATGCAGTGTTTCCTTGATTGAATTAGCTCTCACACCAATATTTGCGTCTAGAGCCTTTGCATTGAGGGCTATCTGAAAACGGCTGTGTCGCTGAAGTTGCCTGTGAATGTGGAGTTGGTGGCATGTGAAACCCGCATGTGGAGCATTCGTTTGTGTGGGATGCTCTACCAGGTTCATTTTAGTAATAGCCATACAAAGGGCACTAAGCATAGAGTGTGAAAACTGAGTTTCCTTGAGAGCTGCTTGGAAGCCTGATGGTGTGTGAAGTTAGTGAGCCAAATGGAGTTGTTCTCCCACAAGAACCACTCGGCTGATTCTTCTTCAATATGCCCTTCACCAACATGCAGTGTTTCCTTGATTGAATTAGCTCTCACACCAATATTTGCGTCTAGAGCCTTTGCATTGAGGGCTATCTGAAAACGGCTGTGGCGCTGAAGTTGCCTGTGAATGTGGAGTTGTTGGCATGTGAAACCCGCATGTGGAGCATTCGTTTGTGTGGGATGCTCTACCAGGTTCATTTCAGTCCTAGCCATACAAAGGGCACTAAGTATAGAGTGTGAAAACTGAGTTTCCTTGAGAGCTGCTTGGAAGCCTGATGGTGTGTGAAGTTAGTGAGCCAAATGGAGTTGTTCTCCCACAAGAACCACTCGGCTGATCCTTCTTCAATATGCCCTTCACCAACATGCAGTGTTTCCTTGATTGAATTAGCTCTCACACCAATATTTGCGTCTAGAGCCTTTGCATAGAGGGCTATCTGAAAACGGCTGTGGCGCTGAAGTTGCCTGTGAATGTGGAGTTGGTGGCATGTGAAACCGGCATGTGGAGCATTCGTTTGTGTGGGATGCTCTACCAGGTTCATTCCTAGATAATGCACTCAAAGGGCACTAAGCATAGAGTGTGAAAACTGAGTTTCCTTGAGAGCTGCTTGGAAGCCTGATGGTGTGTGATGTTAGTGAGCCAAATGGAGTTGTTCTCGCACAAGAACCACTCGGCTGATCCTTCTTCAATATGCCCTTCACCAACATGCAGTATTTCCTTGATTGAATTAGCTCTCACACCAATATTTGCGTCTAGAGCCTTTGCATTGAGGGCTATCTGAAAACGGCTGTGGCGCTGAAGTTGCCTGTGAATGTGGAGTTGGTGGCATGTGAAACCCGCATGTGGAGCATTCGTTTGTGTGGGATGCTCTACCAGGTTCATTTCAGTCCTAGCCATACAAAGGGCACTAAGCATAGAGTGTGAAAACTGAGTTTCCTTGAGAGCTGCTTGGAAGCCTGATGGTGTGTGAAGTTAGTGAGCCAAATGGAGTTGTTCTCCCACAAGAACCACTCGGCTGATCCTTCTTCAATATGCCCTTCACCAACATGCAGTGTTTCCTTGATTGAATTAGCTCTCACACAAATATTTGAGTCTAGAGCCTTTGCATTGAGGGCTATCTGAAAACGGCTGTGGCGCTGAAGTTGCCTGTGAATGTGGAGTTGTTGGCATGTGAAACCCACATGTGGAGCATTCGTTTGTGTGGGATGCTCTACCAGGTTCATTTCAATCCTAGCCATACAAAGGGCACTAAGCATAGAGTGTGAAAACTGAGTTTCCTTGAGAGCTGCTTGGAAGCCTGATGGTGTGTGAAGTTAGTGAGCCAAATGGCGTTGTTCTCCCACAAGAACCACTCGGCTGATCCTTCTTCAATATGCCCTTCACCAACATGCAGTGTTTCCTTGATTGAATTAGCTCTCACACCAATATTTGCATCTAGAGCCTTTGCATTGAGGGCTATCTGAAAACGGCTGTGGCGCTGAAGTTGCCTGTGAATGTGGAGTTGGTGGCATGTGAAACCCGCATGTGGAGCATTCGTTTGTGTGGGATGCTCTACCAGGTTCATTTCAGTCCTAGCCATACAAAGGGCACTAAGCATAGAGTGTGAAAACTGAGTTTCCTTGAGAGCTGCTTGGAAGCCTGATGGTGTGTGAAGTTAGTGAGCCAAATGGAGTTGTTCTCCCACAAGAACCACTCGGCTGATCCTTCTTCAATATGCCCTTCACCAACATGCAGTGTTTCCTTGATTGAATTAGCTCTCACACCAATATTTGCGTCTAGAGCCTTTGCATTGAGGGCTATCTGAAAACGGCTGTGGCGCTGAAGTTGCCTGTGAATGTGGAGTTGTTGGCATGTGAAACCCGCATGTGGAGCATTCGTTTGTGTGGGATGCTCTACCAGGTTCATTCCTAGATAATGCACTCAAAGGAAACTAAGCATAGAGTGTGAAAACTGAGTTTCCTTGAGAGCTGCTTGGAAGCCTGATGGTGTGTGAAGTTAGTGAGCCAAATGGAGTTGTTCTCCCACAAGAACCACTCGGCTGATCCTTCTTCAATATGCCCTTCACCAACATGCAGTGTTTCCTTGATTGAATTAGCTCTCACACCAATATTTGCGTCTAGAGCCTTTGCATTGAGGGCTATCTGAAAACGGCTGTGGCGCTGAAGTTGCCTGTGAATGTGGAGTTGGTGGCATGTGAAACCCGCATGTGGAGCATTCGTTTGTGTGGGATGCTCTACCAGGTTCATTTCAGTCCTAGCCATACAAAGGGCACTAAGCATAGAGTGTGAAAACTGAGTTTCCTTGAGAGCTGCTTGGAAGCCTGATGGTGTGTGACGTTAGTGAGCCAAATGGAGTTGTTCTCCCACAAGAATCACTCGGCTGATCCTTCTTCAATATGCCCTTCACCAACATGCAGTGTTTCCTTGATTGAATTAGCTCTCACACCAATATTTGCGTCTAGAGCCTTTGCATTGAGGGCTATCTGAAAACGGCTGTGGCGCTGAAGTTGCCTGTGAATGTGGAGTTGGTGGCATGTGAAACCTGCATGTGGAGCATTCGTTTGTGTGGGATGCTCTACCAGGTTCATTTCAGTCCTAGCCATACAAAGGGCACTAAGCATAGAGTGTGAAAACTGAGTTTCCTTGAGAGCTGCTTGGAAGCCTGATGGTGTGTGAAGTTAGTGAGCCAAATGGAGTTGTTCTCCCACAAGAACCACTCGGCTGATCCTTCTTCAATATGCCCTTCACCAACATGCAGTGTTTCCTTGATTGAATTAGCTCTCACACCAATATTTGCGTCTAGAGCCTTTGCATTGAGGGCTATCTGAAAACGGCTGTGGCGCTGAAGTTGCCTGTGAATGTGGAGTTGTTGGCATGTGAAACCCGCATGTGGAGCATTCGTTTGTGTGGGATGCTCTACCAGGTTCATTTCAGTCCTAGCCATACAAAGGGCACTAAGCATAGAGTGTGAAAACTGAGTTTCCTTGAGAAATGTTTGGAAGCCTGATGGTGTGTGAAGTTAGTGAGCCAAATGGAGTTGTTCTCCCACAAGAACCACTCGGCTGATCCTTCTTCAATATGCCCTTCACCAACATGCAGTGTTTCCTTGATTGAATTAGCTCTCACACCAATATTTGCGTCTAGAGCCTTTGCATTGAGGGCTATCTGAAAACGGCTGTGGCGCTGAAGTTGCCTGTGAATGTGGAGTTGGTGGCATGTGAAACCCGCTTGTGGAGCATTCGTTTGTGTGGGATGCTCTACCAGGTTCATTCCTAGATAATGCACTCAAAGGGCACTAAGCATAGAGTGTGAAAACTGAGTTTCCTTGAGAGCTGCTTGGAAGCCTGATGGTGTGTGAAGTTAGTGAGCCAAATGGAGTTGTTCTCGCACAAGAACCACTCGGCTAATCCTTCTTCAATATGCCCTTCACCAACATGCAGTGTTTCCTTGATTGAATTAGCTCTCACACCAATATTTGCGTCTAGAGCCTTTGCATTGAGGGCTATCTGAAAACGGCTGTGGCGCTGAAGTTGCCTGTGAATGTGGAGTTGGTGGCATGTGAAACCCGCATGTGGAGCATTCGTTTGTGTGGGATGCTCTACCAGGTTCATTTTAGTAATAGCCATACAAAGGGCACTAAGCATAGAGTGTGAAAACTGAGTTTCCTTGAGAGCTGCTTGGAAGCCTGATGGTGTGTGAAGTTAGTGAGCCAAATGGAGTTGTTCTCCCACAAGAACCACTCGGCTGATCCTTCCTCAATATGCCCTTCACCAACATGCAGTGTTTCCTTGATTGAATTAGCTCTCACACCAATATTTGCGTCTAGAGCCTTTGCATTGAGGGCTATCTGAAAACGGCTGTGGCGCTGAAGTTGCCTGTGAATGTGGAGTTGTTGGCATGTGAAACCCGCATGTGGAGCATTCGTTTGTGTGGGATGCTCTACCAGGTTCATTTCAGTCCTAGCCATACAAAGGGCACTAAGCATAGAGTGTGAAAACTGAGTTTCCTTGAGAGCTGCTTGGAAGCCTGATGGTGTGTGAAGTTAGTGAGCCAAATGGAGTTGTTCTCCCACAAGAACCACTCGGCTGATCCTTCTTCAATATGCCCTTCACCAACATGCAGTGTTTCCTTGATTGAATTAGCTCTCACACCAATATTTGCGTCTAGAGCCTTTGCATTGAGGGCTATCTGAAAACGGCTGTGGCGCTGAAGTTGCCTGTGAATGTGGAGTTGGTGGCATGTGAAACCCACATGTGGAGCATTCGTTTGTGTGGGATGCTCTACCAGGTTCATTTCAGTCCTAGCCATACAAAGGGCACTAAGCATAGAGTGTGAAAACTGAGTTTCCTTGAGAGCTGCTTGGAAGCCTGATGGTGTGTGAAGTTAGTGAGCCAAATGGAGTTGTTCTCCCACAAGAACCACTCGGCTGATCCTTCTTCAATATGCCCTTCACCAACATGCAGTGTTTCCTTGATTGAATTAGCTCTCACACCAATATTTGCGTCTAGAGCCTTTGCATTGAGGGCTATCTGAAAACGGCTGTGGCGCTGAAGTTGCCTGTGAATGTGGAGTTGGTGGCATGTGAAACCCGCATGTGGAGCATTCGTTTGTGTGGGATGCTGACCAAGCTTCATTTCAGTCCTAGGCACACAAAGAGCACTAAGCATAGAGTGTGAAAACTGAGTTTCCTTGAGAGCTGCTTGGATGCCTGATGGTGTGTGAAGTTAGTGAGCCAAATGGAGTTGTTCTCCCACAAGAACCACTCGGCTAATCCTTTTTCAATATGCCCTTCACCAACATGCAGTGTTTCCTTGATTGAATTAGCTCTCACACCAATATTTGCGTCTAGAGCCTTTGCATTGAGGGCTATCTGAAAACGGCTGTGGCGCTGAAGTTGCCTGTGAATGTGGAGTTGGTGGCATGTGAAACCCGCGTGTGGAGCATTCGTTTGTGTGGGATGCTCTACCAGGTTCATTCCTAGATAATGCACTCAAAGGGCTCTAAGCATAGAGTGTGAAAACTGAGTTTCCTTGAGAGCTGCTTGGAAGCCTGATGGTGTGTGAAGTTAGTGAGCCAAATGGAGTTGTTCTCCCACAAGAACCACTCGGCTGATCCTTCTTCAATATGCCCTTCACCAACATGCAGTGTTTCCTTGATTGAATTAGCTCTCACACAAATATTTGAGTCTAGAGCCTTTGCATTGAGGGCTATCTGAAAACGGCTGTGGCGCTGAAGTTGCCTGTGAATGTGGAGTTGGTGGCATGTGAAACCCACATGTGGAGCATTCGTTTGTGTGGGATGCTCTACCAGGTTCATTTCAATCCTAGCCATACAAAGGGCACTAAGCATAGAGTGTGAAAACTGAGTTTCCTTGAGAGCTGCTTGGAAGCCTGATGGTGTGTGAAGTTAGTGAGCCAAATGGCGTTGTTCTCCCACAAGAACCACTCGGCTGATCCTTCTTCAATATGCCCTTCACCAACATGCAGTGTTTCCTTGATTGAATTAGCTCTCACACCAATATTTGCATCTAGAGCCTTTGCATTGAGGGCTATCTGAAAATGGCTGTGGCGCTGAAGTTGCCTGTGAATGTGGAGTTGGTGGCATGTGAAACCCGCATGTGGAGCATTCGTTTGTGTGGGATGCTCTACCAGGTTCATTTCAGTCCTAGCCATACAAAGGGCACTAAGCATAGAGTGTGAAAACTGAGTTTCCTTGAGAGCTGCTTGGAAGCCTGATGGTGTGTGAAGTTAGTGAGCCAAATGGAGTTGTTCTCCCACAAGAACCACTCGGCTGATCCTTCTTCAATATGCCCTTCACCAACATGCAGTGTTTCCTTGATTGAATTAGCTCTCACACCAATATTTGCGTCTAGAGCCTTTGCATTGAGGGCTATCTGAAAACGGCTGTGGCGCTGAAGTTGCCTGTGAATGTGGAGTTGTTGGCATGTGAAATCCGCATGTGGAGCATTCGTTTGTGTGGGATGCTTTACCAGGTTCATTTCAGTCCTAGCCATACAAAGGGCACTAAGTATAGAGTGTGAAAACTGAGTTTCCTTGAGAGCTGCTTGGAAGCCTGATGGTGTGTGAAGTTAGTGAGCCAAATGGAGTTGTTCTCCCACAAGAACCACTCGGCTGATCCTTCTTCAATATGCCCTTCACCAACATGCAGTGTTTCCTTGATTGAATTAGCTCTCACACCAATATTTGCGTCTAGAGCCTTTGCATAGAGGGCTATCTGAAAACGGCTGTGGCGTTGAAGTTGCCTGTGAATGTGGAGTTGGTGGCATGTGAAATCGGCATGTGGAGCATTCGTTTGTGTGGGATGCTCTACCAGGTTCATTCCTAGCTAATGCACTCAAAGGGCACTAAGCATAGAGTGTGAAAACTGAGTTTCCTTGAGAGCTGCTTGGAAGCCTGATGGTGTGTGATGTTAGTGAGCCAAATGGAGTTGTTCTCGCACAAGAACCACTCGGCTGATCCTTCTTCAATATGCCCTTCACCAACATGCAGTGTTTCCTTGATTGAATTAGCTCTCACACCAATAGTTGCGTCTAGAGCCTTTGCATTGAGGGCTATCTGAAAACGGCTGTGGCGCTGAAGTTGCCTGTGAATGTGGAGTTGGTGGCATGTGAAACCCGCTTGTGGAGCATTCGTTTGTGTGGGATGCTCTACCAGGTTCATTTCAGTCCTAGCCATACAAAGGGCACTAAGCATAGAGTGTGAAAACTGAGTTTCCTTGAGAGCTGCTTGGAAGCCTGATGGTGTGTGAAGTTAGTGAGCCAAATGGAGTTGTTCTCCCACAAGAACCACTCGGCTGATCCTTCTTCAATATGCCCTTCACCAACATGCAGTGTTTCCTTGATTGAATTAGCTCTCACACCAATATTTGCGTCTAGAGCCTTTGCATTGAGGGCTATCTGAAAACGGCTGTGGCGCTGAAGTTGCCTGTGAATGTGGAGTTGGTGGCATGTGAAACCTGCATGTGGAGCATTCGTTTGTGTGGGATGCTCTACCAGGTTCATTTCAGTCCTAGCCATACAAAGGGCACTAAGCATAGAGTGTGAAAACTGAGTTTCCTTGAGAGCTGCTTGGAAGCCTGATGGTGTGTGAAGTTAGTGAGCCAAATGGAGTTGTTCTCCCACAAGAACCACTCGGCTGATCCTTCTTCAATATGCCCTTCACCAACATGCAGTGTTTCCTTGATTGAATTAGCTCTCACACCAATATTTGCGTCTAGAGCCTTTGCATTGAGGGCTATCTGAAAACGGCTGTGGCGCTGAAGTTGCCTGTGAATGTGGAGTTGGTGGCATGTGAAACCCGCATGTGGAGCATTCGTTTGTGTGGGATGCTCTACCAGGTTCATTCCTAGATAATGCACTCAAAGGGCACTAAGCATAGAGTGTGAAAACTGAGTTTCCTTGAGAGCTGCTTGGAAGCCTGATGGTGTGTGAAGTTAGTGAGCCAAATGGAGTTGTTCTCCCACAAGAACCACTCGGCTAATCCTTCTTCAATATGCCCTTCACCAACATGCAGTGTTTCCTTGATTGAATTAGCTCTCACACCAATATTTGCGTCTAGAGCCTTTGCATTGAGGGCTATCTGAAAACGGCTGTGGCGCTGAAGTTGCCTGTGAATGTGGAGTTGGTGGCATGTGAAACCCGCATGTGGAGCATTCGTTTGTGTGGGATGCTCTACCAGGTTCATTTTAGTAACAGCCATACAAAGGGCACTAAGCATAGAGTGTGAAAACTGAGTTTCCTTGAGAGCTGCTTGGAAGCCTGATGGTGTGTGAAGTTAGTGAGCCAAATGGAGTTGTTCTCCCACAAGAACCACTCGGCTGATCCTTCTTCAATATGCCCTTCACCAACATGCAGTGTTTCCTTGATTGAATTAGCTCTCACACCAATATTTGCGTCTAGAGCCTTTGCATTGAGGGCTATCTGAAAACGGCTGTGGCGCTGAAGTTGCCTGTGAATGTGGAGTTGTTGGCATGTGAAACCCGCATGTGGAGCATTCGTTTGTGTGGGATGCTCTACCAGGTTCATTTCAGTCCTAGCCATACAAAGGGCACTAAGCATAGAGTGTGAAAACTGAGTTTCCTTGAGAGCTGCTTGGAAGCCTGATGGTGTGTGAAGTTAGTGAGCCAAATGGAGTTGTTCTCCCACAAGAACCACTCGGCTGATCCTTCTTCAATATGCCCTTCACCAACATGCAGTGTTTCCTTGATTGAATTAGCTCTCACACCAATATTTGCGTCTAGAGCCTTTGCATTGAGGGCTATCTGAAAACGGCTGTGGCGCTGAAGTTGCCTGTGAATGTGGAGTTGGTGGCATGTGAAACCCACATGTGGAGCATTCGTTTGTGTGGGATGCTCTACCAGGTTCATTTCAGTCCTAGCCATACAAAGGGCTCTAAGCATAGAGTGTGAAAACTGAGTTTCCTTGAGAGCTGCTTGGAAGCCTGATGGTGTGTGAAGTTAGTGAGCCAAATGGAGTTGTTCTCCCACAAGAACCACTCGGCTGATCCTTCTTCAATATGCCCTTCACCAACATGCAGTGTTTCCTTGATTGAATTAGCTCTCACACCAATATTTGCGTCTAGAGCCTTTGCATTGAGGGCTATCTGAAAACGGCTGTGGCGCTGAAGTTGCCTGTGAATGTGGAGTTGGTGGCATGTGAAACCCGCATGTGGAGCATTCGTTTGTGTGGGATGCTGACCAAGCTTCATTTCAGTCCTAGGCACACAAAGAGCACTAAGCATAGAGTGTGAAAACTGAGTTTCCTTGAGAGCTGCTTGGATGCCTGATGGTGTGTGAAGTTAGTGAGCCAAATGGAGTTGTTCTCCCACAAGAACCACTCGGCTAATCCTTTTTCAATATGCCCTTCACCAACATGCAGTGTTTCCTTGATTGAATTAGCTCTCACACCAATATTTGCGTCTAGAGCCTTTGCATTGAGGGCTATCTGAAAACGGCTGTGGCGCTGAAGTTGCCTGTGAATGTGGAGTTGGTGGCATGTGAAACCCGCGTGTGGAGCATTCGTTTGTGTGGGATGCTCTACCAGGTTCATTCCTAGATAATGCACTCAATGGGCTCTAAGCATAGAGTGTGAAAACTGAGTTTCCTTGAGAGCTGCTTGGAAGCCTGATGGTGTGTGAAGTTAGTGAGCCAAATGGAGTTGTTCTCCCACAAGAACCACTCGGCTGATCCTTCTTCAATATGCCCTTCACCAACATGCAGTGTTTCCTTGATTGAATTAGCTCTCACACAAATATTTGAGTCTAGAGCCTTTGCATTGAGGGCTATCTGAAAACGGCTGTGGCGCTGAAGTTGCCTGTGAATGTGGAGTTGTTGGCATGTGAAACCCACATGTGGAGCATTCGTTTGTGTGGGATGCTCTACCAGGTTCATTTCAATCCTAGCCATACAAAGGGCACTAAGCATAGAGTGTGAAAACTGAGTTTCCTTGAGAGCTGCTTGGAAGCCTGATGGTGTGTGAAGTTAGTGAGCCAAATGGCGTTGTTCTCCCACAAGAACCACTCGGCTGATCCTTCTTCAATATGCCCTTCACCAACATGCAGTGTTTCCTTGATTGAATTAGCTCTCACACCAATATTTGCATCTAGAGCCTTTGCATTGAGGGCTATCTGAAAATGGCTGTGGCGCTGAAGTTGCCTGTGAATGTGGAGTTGGTGGCATGTGAAACCCGCATGTGGAGCATTCGTTTGTGTGGGATGCTCTACCAGGTTCATTTCAGTCCTAGCCATACAAAGGGCACTAAGCATAGAGTGTGAAAACTGAGTTTCCTTGAGAGCTGCTTGGAAGCCTGATGGTGTGTGAAGTTAGTGAGCCAAATGGAGTTGTTCTCCCACAAGAACCACTCGGCTGATCCTTCTTCAATATGCCCTTCACCAACATGCAGTGTTTCCTTGATTGAATTAGCTCTCACACCAATATTTGCGTCTAGAGCCTTTGCATTGAGGGCTATCTGAAAACGGCTGTGGCGCTGAAGTTGCCTGTGAATGTGGAGTTGTTGGCATGTGAAACCCGCATGTGGAGCATTCGTTTGTGTGGGATGCTTTACCAGGTTCATTTCAGTCCTAGCCATACAAAGGGCACTAAGTATAGAGTGTGAAAACTGAGTTTCCTTGAGAGCTGCTTGGAAGCCTGATGGTGTGTGAAGTTAGTGAGCCAAATGGAGTTGTTCTCCCACAAGAACCACTCGGCTGATCCTTCTTCAATATGCCCTTCACCAACATGCAGTGTTTCCTTGATTGAATTAGCTCTCACACCAATATTTGCGTCTAGAGCCTTTGCATAGAGGGCTATCTGAAAACGGCTGTGGCGCTGAAGTTGCCTGTGAATGTGGAGTTGGTGGCATGTGAAACCGGCATGTGGAGCATTCGTTTGTGTGGGATGCTCTACCAGGTTCATTCCTAGATAATGCACTCAAAGGGCACTAAGCATAGAGTGTGAAAACTGAGTTTCCTTGAGAGCTGCTTGGAAGCCTGATGGTGTGTGAAGTTAGTGAGCCAAATGGAGTTGTTCTCGCACAAGAACCACTCGGCTAATCCTTCTTCAATATGCCCTTCACCAACATGCAGTGTTTCCTTGATTGAATTAGCTCTCACACCAATATTTGCGTCTAGAGCCTTTGCATTGAGGGCTATCTGAAAACGGCTGTGTCGCTGAAGTTGCCTGTGAATGTGGAGTTGGTGGCATGTGAAACCCGCATGTGGAGCATTCGTTTGTGTGGGATGCTCTACCAGGTTCATTTCAGTCCTAGCCATACAAAGGGCACTAAGCATAGAGTGTGAAAACTGAGTTTCCTTGAGAGCTGCTTGGAAGCCTGATGGTGTGTGAAGTTAGTGAGCCAAATGGAGTTGTTCTCCCACAAGAACCACTCGGCTGATCCTTCTTCAATATGCCCTTCACCAACATGCAGTGTTTCCTTGATTGAATTAGCTCTCACACCAATATTTGCGTCTAGAGCCTTTGCATTGAGGGCTATCTGAAAACGGCTGTGGCGCTGAAGTTGCCTGTGAATGTGGAGTTGGTGGCATGTGAAACCCGCATGTGGAGCATTCGTTTGTGTGGGATGCTCTACCAGGTTCATTTCAGTCCTAGCCATACAAAGGGCACTAAGCATAGAGTGTGAAAACTGAGTTTCCTTGAGAGCTGCTTGGAAGCCTGATGGTGTGTGAAGTTAGTGAGCCAAATGGAGTTGTTCTCCCACAAGAACCACTCGGCTGATCCTTCTTCAATATGCCCTTCACCAACATGCAGTGTTTCCTTGATTGAATTAGCTCTCACACCAATATTTGCGTCTAGAGCCTTTGCATTGAGGGCTATCTGAAAACGGCTGTGGCGCTGAAGTTGCCTGTGAATGTGGAGTTGGTGGCATGTGAAACCCGCATGTGGAGCATTCGTTTGTGTGGGATGCTCTACCAGGTTCATTTTAGTAACAGCCATACAAAGGGCACTAAGCATAGAGTGTGAAAACTGAGTTTCCTTGAGAGCTGCTTGGAAGCCTGATGGTGTGTGAAGTTAGTGAGCCAAATGGAGTTGTTCTCCCACAAGAACCACTCGACTGATCCTTCTTCAATATGCCCTTCACCAACATGCAGTGTTTCCTTGATTGAATTAGCTCTCACACCAATATTTGCGTCTAGAGCCTTTGCATTGAGGGCTATCTGAAAACGGCTGTGGCGCTGAAGTTGCCTGTGAATGTGGAGTTGTTGGCATGTGAAACCCGCATGTGGAGCATTCGTTTGTGTGGGATGCTTTACCAGGTTCATTTCAGTCCTAGCCATACAAAGGGCACTAAGTATAGAGTGTGAAAACTGAGTTTCCTTGAGAGCTGCTTGGAAGCCTGATGGTGTGTGAAGTTAGTGAGCCAAATGGAGTTGTTCTCCCACAAGAACCACTCGGCTGATCCTTCTTCAATATGCCCTTCACCAACATGCAGTGTTTCCTTGATTGAATTAGCTCTCACACCAATATTTGCGTCTAGAGCCTTTGCATAGAGGGCTATCTGAAAACGGCTGTGGCGTTGAAGTTGCCTGTGAATGTGGAGTTGGTGGCATGTGAAATCGGCATGTGGAGCATTCGTTTGTGTGGGATGCTCTACCAGGTTCATTCCTAGCTAATGCACTCAAAGGGCACTAAGCATAGAGTGTGAAAACTGAGTTTCCTTGAGAGCTGCTTGGAAGCCTGATGGTGTGTGAAGTTAGTGAGCCAAATGGAGTTGTTCTCCCACAAGAACCACTCGGCTGATCCTTCTTCAATATGCCCTTCACCAACATGCAGTGTTTCCTTGATTGAATTAGCTCTCACACCAATATTTGCGTCTAGAGCCTTTGCATTGAGGGCTATCTGAAAACGGCTGTGGCGCTGAAGTTGCCTGTGAATGTGGAGTTGTTG
Organism: Ochotona princeps; assembly: GCF_030435755.1. Lineage (NCBI taxonomy): Eukaryota > Metazoa > Chordata > Mammalia > Lagomorpha > Ochotonidae > Ochotona > Ochotona princeps. The sequence goes on along the minus strand of NW_026700330.1, from coordinate 14,211 downwards.
GCATGTGAAACCCGCATGTGGAGCATTCGTTTGTGTGGGATGCTCTACCAGGTTCATTCCTAGATAATGCACTCAAAGGAAACTAAGCATAGAGTGTGAAAACTGAGTTTCCTTGAGAGCTGCTTGGAAGCCTGATGGTGTGTGAAGTTAGTGAGCCAAATGGAGTTGTTCTCCCACAAGAACCACTCGGCTGATCCTTCTTCAATATGCCCTTCACCAACATGCAGTGTTTCCTTGATTGAATTAGCTCTCACACCAATATTTGCGTCTAGAGCCTTTGCATTGAGGGCTATCTGAAAACGGCTGTGGCGCTGAAGTTGCCTGTGAATGTGGAGTTGGTGGCATGTGAAACCCGCTTGTGGAGCATTCGTTTGTGTGGGATGCTCTACCAGGTTCATTCCTAGATAATGCACTCAAAGGAAACTAAGCATAGAGTGTGAAAACTGAGTTTCCTTGAGAGCTGCTTGGAAGCCTGATGGTGTGTGAAGTTAGTGAGCCAAATGGAGTTGTTCTCCCACAAGAACCACTCGGCTGATCCTTCTTCAATATGCCCTTCACCAACATGCAGTGTTTCCTTGATTGAATTAGCTCTCACACCAATATTTGCGTCTAGAGCCTTTGCATTGAGGGCTATCTGAAAACGACTGTGGCGCTGAAGTTGCCTGTGAATGTGGAGTTGTTGGCATGTGAAACCCGCATGTGGAGCATTCGTTTGTGTGGGATGCTTTACCAGGTTCATTTCAGTCCTAGCCATACAAAGGGCACTAAGTATAGAGTGTGAAAACTGAGTTTCCTTGAGAGCTGCTTGGAAGCCTGATGGTGTGTGAAGTTAGTGAGCCAAATGGAGTTGTTCTCCCACAAGAACCACTCGGCTGATCCTTCTTCAATATGCCCTTCACCAACATGCAGTGTTTCCTTGATTGAATTAGCTCTCACACCAATATTTGCGTCTAGAGCCTTTGCATAGAGGGCTATCTGAAAACGGCTGTGGCGCTGAAGTTGCCTGTGAATGTGGAGTTGGTGGCATGTGAAACCGGCATGTGGAGCATTCGTTTGTGTGGGATGCTCTACCAGGTTCATTCCTAGATAATGCACTCAAAGGGCACTAAGCATAGAGTGTGAAAACTGAGTTTCCTTGAGAGCTGCTTGGAAGCCTGATGGTGTGTGAAGTTAGTGAGCCAAATGGAGTTGTTCTCGCACAAGAACCACTCGGCTAATCCTTCTTCAATATGCCCTTCACCAACATGCAGTGTTTCCTTGATTGAATTAGCTCTCACACCAATATTTGCGTCTAGAGCCTTTGCATTGAGGGCTATCTGAAAACGGCTGTGTCGCTGAAGTTGCCTGTGAATGTGGAGTTGGTGGCATGTGAAACCCGCATGTGGAGCATTCGTTTGTGTGGGATGCTCTACCAGGTTCATTTCAGTCCTAGCCATACAAAGGGCACTAAGCATAGAGTGTGAAAACTGAGTTTCCTTGAGAGCTGCTTGGAAGCCTGATGGTGTGTGAAGTTAGTGAGCCAAATGGAGTTGTTCTCCCACAAGAACCACTCGGCTGATCCTTCTTCAATATGCCCTTCACCAACATGCAGTGTTTCCTTGATTGAATTAGCTCTCACACCAATATTTGCGTCTAGAGCCTTTGCATTGAGGGCTATCTGAAAACGGCTGTGGCGCTGAAGTTGCCTGTGAATGTGGAGTTGGTGGCATGTGAAACCCGCATGTGGAGCATTCGTTTGTGTGGGATGCTGACCAAGCCTCATTTCAGTCCTAGGCACACAAAGAGCACTAAGCATAGAGTGTGAAAACTGAGTTTCCTTGAGAGCTGCTTGGATGCCTGATGGTGTGTGAAGTTAGTGAGCCAAATGGAGTTGTTCTCCCACAAGAACCACTCGGCTGATCCTTCTTCAATATGCCCTTCACCAACATGCAGTGTTTCCTTGATTGAATTAGCTCTCACACCAATATTTGCGTCTAGAGCCTTTGCATTGAGGGCTATCTGAAAATGGCTGTGGCGCTGAAGTTGCCTGTGAATGTGGAGTTGGTGGCATGTGAAACCCGCATGTGGAGCATTCGTTTGTGTGGGATGCTCTACCAGGTTCATTCCTAGATAATGCACTCAAAGGGCTCTAAGCATCGAGTGAGAAAACTGAGTTTCCTTGAGAGCTGCTTGGAAGCCTGATGGTGTGTGAAGTTAGTGAGCCAAATGGAGTTGTTCTCCCACAAGAACCACTCGGCTGATCCTTCTTCAATATGCCCTTCACCAACATGCAGTGTTTCCTTGATTGAATTAGCTCTCACACAAATATTTGAGTCTAGAGCCTTTGCATTGAGGGCTATCTGAAAACGGCTGTGGCGCTGAAGTTGCCTGTGAATGTGGAGTTGTTGGCATGTGAAACCCACATGTGGAGCATTCGTTTGTGTGGGATGCTCTACCAGGTTCATTTCAATCCTAGCCATACAAAGGGCACTAAGCATAGAGTGTGAAAACTGAGTTTCCTTGAGAGCTGCTTGGAAGCCTGATGGTGTGTGAAGTTAGTGAGCCAAATGGCGTTGTTCTCCCACAAGAACCACTCGGCTGATCCTTCTTCAATATGCCCTTCACCAACATGCAGTGTTTCCTTGATTGAATTAGCTCTCACACCAATATTTGCATCTAGAGCCTTTGCATTGAGGGCTATCTGAAAACGGCTGTGGCGCTGAAGTTGCCTGTGAATGTGGAGTTGGTGGCATGTGAAACCCGCATGTGGAGCATTCGTTTGTGTGGGATGCTCTACCAGGTTCATTTCAGTCCTAGCCATACAAAGGGCACTAAGCATAGAGTGTGAAAACTGAGTTTCCTTGAGAGCTGCTTGGAAGCCTGATGGTGTGTGAAGTTAGTGAGCCAAATGGAGTTGTTCTCCCACAAGAACCACTCGGCTGATCCTTCTTCAATATGCCCTTCACCAACATGCAGTGTTTCCTTGATTGAATTAGCTCTCACACCAATATTTGCGTCTAGAGCCTTTTCATTGAGGGCTATCTGAAAACGGCTGTGGCGCTGAAGTTGCCTGTGAATGTGGAGTTGTTGGCATGTGAAACCCGCATGTGGAGCATTCGTTTGTGTGGGATGCTTTACCAGGTTCATTTCAGTCCTAGCCATACAAAGGGCACTAAGTATAGAGTGTGAAAACTGAGTTTCCTTGAGAGCTGCTTGGAAGCCTGATGGTGTGTGAAGTTAGTGAGCCAAATGGAGTTGTTCTCCCACAAGAACCACTCGGCTGATCCTTCTTCAATATGCCCTTCACCAACATGCAGTGTTTCCTTGATTGAATTAGCTCTCACACCAATATTTGCGTCTAGAGCCTTTGCATAGTTGGCTATCTGAAAACGGCTGTGGCGCTGAAGTTGCCTGTGAATGTGGAGTTGGTGGCATATGTAATCGGCATGTGGAGCATTCGTTTGTGTGGGATGCTCTACCAGGTTCATTCCTAGATAATGCACTCAAAGGGCACTAAGCATAGAGTGTGAAAACTGAGTTTCCTTGAGAGCTGCTTGGAAGCCTGATGGTGTGTTTAGTTAGTGAGCCAAATGGAGTTGTTCTCCCACAAGAACCACTCGGCTGATCCTTCTTCAATATGCCCTTCACCAACATGCAGTGTTTCCTTGATTGAATTAGCTCTCACACCAATATTTGCGTCTAGAGCCTTTGCATTGAGGGCTATCTGAAAACGGCTGTGGCGCTGAAGTTGCCTGTGAATGTGGAGTTGGTGGCATGTGAAACCTGCATGTGGAGCATTCGTTTGTGTGGGATGCTCTACCAGGTTCATTTCAGTCCTAGCCATACAAAGGGCACTAAGCATAGAGTGTGAAAACTGAGTTTCCTTGAGAGCTGCTTGGAAGCCTGATGGTGTGTGAAGTTAGTGAGCCAAATGGAGTTGTTCTCCCACAAGAACCACTCGGCTGATCCTTCTTCAATATGCCCTTCACCAACATGCAGTGTTTCCTTGATTGAATTAGCTCTCACACCAATATTTGCGTCTAGATCCTTTGCATTGAGGGCTATCTGAAAACGGCTGTGGCGCTGAAGTTGCCTGTGAATGTGGAGTTGTTGGCATGTGAAACCCGCATGTGGAGCATTCGTTTGTGTGGGATGCTCTACCAGGTTCATTTCAGTCCTAGCCATACAAAGGGCACTAAGCATAGAGTGTGAAAACTGAGTTTCCTTGAGAGCTGCTTGGAAGCCTGATGGTGTGTGAAGTTAGTGAGCCAAATGGAGTTGTTCTCCCACAAGAACCACTCGGCTGATCCTTCTTCAATATGCCCTTCACCAACATGCAGTGTTTCCTTGATTGAATTAGCTCTCACACCAATATTTGCGTCTAGAGCCTTTGCATTGAGGGCTATCTGAAAACAGCTGTGGCGCTGAAGTTGCCTGTGAATGTGGAGTTGGTGGCATGTGAAACCCGCATGTGGAGCATTCGTTTGTGTGGGATGCTCTACCAGGTTCATTTCAGTCCTAGCCATACAAAGGGCACTAAGCATAGAGTGTGAAAACTGAGTTTCCTTGAGAGCTGCTTGGAAGCCTGATGGTGTGTGAAGTTAGTGAGCCAAATGGAGTTGTTCTCCCACAAGAACCACTCGGCTGATCCTTCTTCAATATGCCCTTCACCAACATGCAGTGTTTCCTTGATTGAATTAGCTCTCACACCAATATTTGCGTCTAGAGCCTTTGCATTGAGGGCTATCTGAAAACGGCTGTGGCGCTGAAGTTGCCTGTGAATGTGGAGTTGGTGGCATGTGAAACCCGCATGTGGAGCATTCGTTTGTGTGGGATGCTCTACCAGGTTCATTCCTAGATAATGCAATCAAAGGGCTCTAAGCATCGAGTGAGAAAACTGAGTTTCCTTGAGAGCTGCTTGGAAGCCTGATGGTGTGTGAAGTTAGTGAGCCAAATGGAGTTGTTCTCCCACAAGAACCACTCGGCTGATCCTTCTTCAATATGCCCTTCACCAACATGCAGTGTTTCCTTGATTGAATTAGCTCTCACACCAATATTTGCGTCTAGAGCCTTTGCATTGAGGGCTATCTGAAAACGGCTGTGGCGCTGAAGTTGCCTGTGAATGTGGAGTTGTTGGCACGTGAAACCCACATGTGGAGCATTCGTTTGTGTGGGATGCTCTACCAGGTTCATTTCAGTCCTAGCCATACAAAGGGCACTAAGCATAGAGTGTGAAAACTGAGTTTCCTTGAGAGCTGCTTGGAAGCCTGATGGTGTGTGAAGTTAGTGAGCCAAATGGCGTTGTTCTCCCACAAGAACCACTCGGCTGATCCTTCTTCAATATGCCCTTCACCAACATGCAGTGTTTCCTTGATTGAATTAGCTCTCACACCAATATTTGCATCTAGAGCCTTTGCATTGAGGGCTATCTGAAAACGGCTGTGGCGCTGAAGTTGCCTGTGAATGTGGAGTTGGTGGCATGTGAAACCCGCATGTGGAGCATTCGTTTGTGTGGGATTCTGACCAAGCTTCATTTCAGTCCTAGGCATATAAAGAGCACTAAGCATAGAGTGTGAAAACTGAGTTTCCTTGAGAGCTGCTTGGAAGCCTGATGGTGTGTGAAGTTAGTGAGCCAAATGGAGTTGTTCTCCCACAAGAACCACTCGGCTGATCCTTCTTCAATATGCCCTTCACCAACATGCAGTGTTTCCTTGATTGAATTAGCTCTCACACCAATATTTGCGTCTAGAGCCTTTGCATTGAGGGCTATCTGAAAACGGCTGTGGCGCTGAAGTTGCCTGTGAATGTGGAGTTGGTGGCATGTGAAACCCGCATGTGGAGCATTCGTTTGTGTGGGATGCTGACCAAGCTTCATTTCAGTCCTAGGCACACAAAGAGCACTAAGCATAGAGTGTGAAAACTGAGTTTCCTTGAGAGCTGCTTGGAAGCCTGATGGTGTGTGAAGTTAGTGAGCCAAATGGAGTTGTTCTCCCACAAGAACCACTCGGCTGATCCTTCTTCAATATGCCCTTCACCAACATGCAGTGTTTCCTTGATTGAATTAGCTCTCACACCAATATTTGCGTCTAGAGCCTTTGCATTGAGGGCTATCTGAAAACGGCTGTGGCGCTGAAGTTGCCTGTGAATGTGGAGTTGGTGGCATGTGAAACCCGCAAGTGGAGCATTCGTTTGTGTGAGATGCTCTACCAGGTTCATTCCTAGATAATGCACTCAAAGGGCTCTAAGCATCGAGTGTGAAAACTGAGTTTCCTTGAGAGCTGCTTGGAAGCCTGATGGTGTGTGATGTTAGTGAGCCAAATGGAGTTGTTCTCGCAAAAGAACCACTCGGCTGATCCTTCTTCAATATGCCCTTCACCAACATGCAGTGTTTCCTTGATTGAATTAGCTCTCACACCAATATTTGCGTCTAGAGCCTTTGCATTGAGGGCTATCTGAAAACGGCTGTGGCGCTGAAGTTGCCTGTGAATGTGGAGTTGGGTGGCATGTGAAACCCGCATGTGGAGCATTCGTTTGTGTGGGATGCTCTACCAGGTTCATTTCAGTCCTAGCCATACAAAGGGCACTAAGCATAGAGTGTGAAAACTGAGTTTCCTTGAGAGCTGCTTGGAAGCCTGATGGTGTGTGAAGTTAGTGAGCCAAATGGAGTTGTTCTCCCACAAGAACCACTCGGCTGATCCTTCTTCAATATGCCTTCACCAACATGCAGTGTTTCCTTGATTGAATTAGCTCTCACACCAATATTTGCGTCTAGAGCCTTTTCATTGAGGGCTATCTGAAAACGGCTGTGGCGCTGAAGTTGCCTGTGAATGTGAGTTGGTGGCATGTGAAACCCGCATGTGGAGCATTCGTTTTGTGTGGGATGCTCTACCAGGTTCATTTCAGTCCTAGCCATACAAAGGGCACTAAGCATAGAGTGTGAAAACTGAGTTTCCTTGAGAGCTGCTTGGAAGCCTGATGGTGTGTGAAGTTAGTGAGCCAAATGGAGTTGTTCTCCCACAAGAACCACTCGGCTGATCCTTCTTCAATATGCCCTTCACCAACATGCAGTGTTTCCTTGATTGAATTAGCTCTCACACCAATATTTGCGTCTAAGAGCCTTTGCATTGAGGGCTATCTGAAAACGGCTGTGGCGCTGAAGTTGCCTGTGAATGTGGAGTTGGTGGCAATGTGAAACCCGCATGTGGAGCATTCGTTTGTGTGGGATGCTCTACCAGGTTCATTCCTAGATAATGCACTCAAAGGGCACTAAGCATAGAGTGTGTAAACTGAGTTTCCTTGAGAGCTGCTTGGAAGCCTGATGGTGTGTGAAGTTAGTGAGCCAAATGGAGTTGTTCCTCCCACAAGAACCCACTCGGCTGATCCTTCTTCAATATGCCCTTCACCAACATGCAGTGTTTCCTTGATTGAATTAGCTCTCACACCAATATTTTGCGTCTAGAGCCTTTGCATTGAGGGCTATCTGAAAACGGCTGTGGCGCTGAAGTTGCCTGTGAATGTGGAGTTGTTGGCATGTGAAACCCACATGTGGAGCTTTCGTTTGTGTGGGATGCTCTACCAGGTTCATTTCAGTCCTAGCCATACAAAGGGCACTAAGCATAGAGTGTGAAAACTGAGTTTCCTTGAGAGCTGCTTGGAAGCCTGATGGTGTGTGTGAAGTTAGTGAGCCAAATGGAGTTGTTCTCCCACAAGAACCACTCGGCTGATCCCTTCTTCAATATGCCCCTTCACCAACATGCCAGTGTTTCCTTGATTGAATTAGCTCTCACACCAATATTTGCGTCTAGAGCCTTTGCATTGAGGGCTATCTGAAAACGGCTGTGGCGCTCAAGTTGCCTGTGAATGTGGAGTTGGTGGCATGTGAAACCCCGCAAGTGGAGCATTCGTTTTGTGTGAGATGCTCTACCAGGTTCATTCCCTAGATAATGCACTCAAAGGGCCTCTAAGCATCGAGTGTGAAAACTGAGTTTCCTTGAGAGCTGCTTGGAAGCCTGATGGTGTGTGATGTTAGTGAGCCAAATGGAGTTGTTCTCGCAAAAAGAACCACTCGGCTGATCCTTCTTCAATATGCCCTTCACCAACATGCAGTGTTTCCTTGATTGAATTAGCTCTCACACCAATATTTGCGTCTAGAGCCTTTGCATTGAGGGCTATCTGAAAACGGGCTGTGGCGCTGAAGTTGCCTGTGAATGTGGAGTTGGTGGCATGTGAAACCCGCATGTGGAGCATTCGTTTGTGTGGGATGCTCTACCAGGTTCATTTCAGTCCTAGCCATACAAAGGGGCACTAAGCATAGAGTGTGAAAACTGAGTTTCCTTGAGAGCTGCTTGGAAGCCTGATGGTGTGTGAAGTTAGTGAGCCAAATGGAGTTGTTCTCCCACAAGAACCACTCGGCTGATCCTTCTTCAATATGCCTTCACCAACATGCAGTGTTTCCTTGATTGAATTAGCTCTCACACCAAAATTTGCGGTCTAGAGGCCTTTTCATTGAGGGCTATCTGAAAACGGCTGTGGCGCTGAAGTTGCCTGTGAATGTGGAGTTGGTGGCATGTGAAACCCGCATGTGGAGCATTCGTTTGTGTGGGATGCTCTACCAGGTTCATTTCAGTCCTAGCCATACAAAGGGCACTAAGCATAGAGTGTGAAAACTGAGTTTCCTTGAGAGCTGCTTGGAAGCCTGATGGTGTGTGAAGTTAGTGAGCCAAATGGAGTTGTTCTCCCACAAGAACCACTCGGCTGATCCTTCTTCAATATGCCCTTCACCAACATGCAGTGTTTTCCTTGATTGAATTAGCTCTCACACCAATATTTGCGTCTAGAGCCTTTGCATTGAGGGCTATCTGAAAACGGCTGTGGCGCTGAAGTTGCCTGTGAATGTGGAGTTGGTGGCATGTGAAACCCGCATGTGGAGCATTCGTTTGTGTGGGATGCTCTACCAGGTTCATTCCTAGATAATGCACTCAAAGGGCACTAAGCATAGAGTGTGTAAACTGAGTTTCCTTGAGAGCTGCTTGGAAGCCTGATGGTGTGTGAAGTTAGTGAGCCAAATGGAGTTGTTCTCCCACAAGAACCACTCGGCTGATCCTTCTTCAATATGCCCTTCACCAACATGCAGTGTTTCCTTGATTGAATTAGCTCTCACACCAATATTTGCGTCTAGAGCCTTTGCATTGAGGGGCTATCTGAAAACGGCTGTGGCGCGCTGAAGTTGCCTGTGAATGTGGAGTTGGTGGCATGTGAAACCCGCATGTGGAGCATTCGTTTGTGTGGGGATGCTCTACCAGGTTCATTTCAGTCCTAGCCATACAAAGGGGCTCTAAGCATAGAGTGTGAAAACTGAGTTTCCTTGAGAGCTGCTTGGATGCCTGATGGTGTGTGAAAGTTAGTGAGCCAAATGGAGTTGTTCTCCCACAAGAACCACTCGGCTGATCCTTCTTCAATATGCCCCTTCACCAACATGCAGTGTTTCCTTGATTGAATTAGCTCTCACACCAATATTTGCGTCTAGAGCCTTTGCATTGAGGGCTATCTGAAAACGGCTGTGGCGCTGAAGTTGCCTGTGAATGTGGAGTTGGTGGCATGTGAAACCCGCATGTGGAGCATTTCGTTTGTGTGGGATGCTCTACCAGGTTCATTTCAGTCCTAGGCACTCAAAGGGCACTAAGCATAGAGTGTGAAAACTGAGTATCCTTGAGAGCTGCTTGGAAGCCTGATGGTGTGTGAAGTTAGTGAGCCAAATGGAGTTGTTCTCCCACAAGAACCACTCGGCTGATCCTTCTTCAATATGCCCTTCACCAACATGCAGTGTTTCCTTGATTGAATTAGCTCTCACACCAATATTTGCGTCTAGAGCCTTTGCATTGAGGGCTATCTGAAAACGGCTGTGGCGCTGAAGTTGCCTGTGAATGTGGAGTTGTTGGCATGTGAAACCCGCATGTAGAGCATTCGTTTTGTGTGGGATGCTGACCAAGGTTCATTTCGGTCCTAGGCACACAAAGGGCACTAAGCATAGAGTGTGAAAACTGAGTTTCCTTGAGAGCTGCTTGGAAGCCTGATGGTGTGTGAAGTTAGTGAGCCAAATGGAGTTGTTCTCCCACAAGAACCACTCGGCTGATCCTTCTTCAATATGCCTTCACCAACATGCAGTGTTTCCTTGATTGAATTAGCTCTCACACCAAAATTTGCGTCTAGAGCCTTTTCATTGAGGGCTATCTGAAAACGGCTGTGGCGCTGAAGTTGCCTGTGAATGTGGAGTTGGGTGGCATGTGAAACCCGCCATGTGGAGCATTCGTTTGTGTGGGATGCTCTACCAGGTTCATTTCAGTCCTAGCCATACAAAGGGGCACTAAGCATAGAGTGTGAAAACTGAGTTTCCTTGAGAGCTGCTTGGAAGCCTGATGGTGTGTGAAGTTAGTGAGCCAAATGGAGTTGTTCTCCCACAAGAACCACTCGGCTGATCCTTCTTCAATATGCCCTTCACCAACATGCAGTGTTTCCTTGATTGAATTAGCTCTCACACCAATATTTGCGTCTAGAGCCTTTGCATTGAGGGCTATCTGAAAACGGCTGTGGCGCTGAAGTTGCCTGTGAATGTGGAGTTGGTGGCATGTGAAACCCGCATGTGGAGCATTCGTTTGTGTGGGATGCTCTACCAGGTTCATTCCTAGATAATGCACTCAAAGGGCACTAAGCATAGAGTGTGTAAACTGAGTTTCCTTGAGAGCTGCTTGGAAGCCTGATGGTGTGTGAAGTTAGTGAGCCCAAATGGAGTTGTTCTCCCACAAGAACCACTCGGCTGATCCTTCTTCAATATGCCCCTTCACCAACATGCAGTGTTTCCTTGATTGAATTAGCTCTCACACCAATATTTGCGTCTAGAGCCTTTGCATTGAGGGCTATCTGAAAACGGCTGTGGCGCTGAAGTTGCCTGTGAATGTGGAGTTGGTGGCATGTGAAACCCGCATGTGGAGCATTCGTTTGTGTGGGATGCTCTACCAGGTTCATTTCAGTCCAAGCCATACAAAGGGCTCTAAGCATAGAGTGTGAAAACTGAGTTTCCTTGAGAGCTGCTTGGATGCCTGATGGTGTGTGAAGTTAGTGAGCCAAATGGAGTTGTTCTCCCACAAGAACCACTCGGCTGATCCTTCTTCAATATGCCCTTCACCAACATGCAGTGTTTCCTTGATTGAATTAGCTCTCCACACCAATATTTGCGTCTAGAGCCTTTGCATTGAGGGCTATCTGAAAACGGCTGTGGCGCTGAAGTTGCCTGTGAATGTGGAGTTGGTGGCATGTGAAACCCGCATGTGGAGCATTCGTTTTGTGTGGGATGCTCTACCAGGTTCATTTCAGTCCTAGGCACTCAAAGGGCACTAAGCATAGAGTGTGAAAAACTGAGTATCCTAGAGAGCTGCTTGGAAGCCTGATGGTGTGTGAAGTTAGTGAGCCAAATGGAGTTGTTCTCCCACAAGAACCACTCGGCTGATCCTTCTTCAATATGCCCTTCACCAACATGCAGTGTTTCCTTGATTGAATTAGCTCTCACACCAATATTTGCGTCTAGAGCCTTTGCATTGAGGGCTATCTGAAAACGGCTGTGGCGCTGAAGTTGCCTGTGAATGTGGAGTTGTTGGCATGTGAAACCCGCATGTGGAGCATTCGTTTGTGTGGGATGCTCTACCAGGTTCATTTCAGTCCTAGCCATACAAAGGGCACTAAGCATAGAGTGTGAAAACTGAGTTTCCTTGAGAGCTGCTTGGAAGCCTGATGGTGTGTGAAGTTAGTGAGCCAAATGGAGTTGTTCTCCCACAAGAACCACTCGGCTGATCCTTCTTCAATATGCCCTTCACCAACATGCAGTGTTTCCTTGATTGAATTAGCTCTCACACCAATATTTGCATCTAGAGCCTTTGCATTGAGGGCTATCTGAAAACAGCTGTGGCGCTGAAGTTGCCTGTGAATGTGGAGTTGGTGGCATGTGAAACCCGCATGTGGGAGCATTCGTTTGTGTGGGATGCTCCTATCAGGTTCATTTCAGTCCTAGCCATACAAAGGGCACTAAGCATAGAGTGTGAAAACTGAGTTTCCTTGAGAGCTGCTTGGAAGCCTGATGGTGTGTGAAGTTAGTGAGCCAAATGGAGTTGTTCTCCCACAAGAACCACTCGGCTGATCCTTCTTCAATATGCCCTTCACCAACATGCAGTGTTTCCTTGATTGAATTAGCTCTCACACCAATATTTGCGTCTAGAGCCTTTGCATTGAGGGCTATCTGAAAACGGCTGTGGCGCTGAAGTTGCCTGTGAATGTGGAGTTGGTGGCATGTGAAACCCGCATGTGGAGCATTCGTTTGTGTGGGATGCTCTACCAGGTTCATTCCTAGATAATGCAATCAAAGGGCTCTAAGCATCGAGTGAGAAAACTGAGTTTCCTTGAGAGCTGCTTGGAAGCCTGATGGTGTGTGAAGTTAGTGAGCCAAATGGAGTTGTTCTCGCACAAGAACCACTCGGCTGATCCTTCTTCAATATGCCCTTCACCAACTGCAGTGTTTCCTTGATTGAATTAGCTCTCACACCAATATTTGCGTCTAGAGCCTTTGCATTGAGGGCTATCTGAAAACGGCTGTGGCGCTGAAGTTGCCTGTGAATGTGGAGTTGTTGGGCACGTGAAACCCACATGTGGAGCATTCGTTTGTGTGGGATGCTCTACCAGGTTCATTTCAGTCCTAGCCATACAAAGGGCACTAAGCATAGAGTGTGAAAACTGAGTTTCCTTGAGAGCTGCTTGGAAGCCTGATGGTGTGTGAAGTTAGTGAGCCAAATGGAGTTGTTCTCCCACAAGAACCACTCGGCTGATCCTTCTTCAATATGCCCTTCACCAACATGCAGTGTTTCCTTGATTGAGTTAGCTCTCACACCAATATTTGCATCTAGAGCCTTTGCATTGAGGGCTATCTGAAAACGGCTGTGGCGCTGAAGTTGCCTGTGAATGTGGAGTTGGTGGCATGTGAAACCCGCATGTGGAGCATTCGTTTGTGTGGGATGCTCTACCAGGTTCATTCAGTCCTAGATAATGCACTCAAAGGGCGCTAAGCATAGAGTGTGAAAACTGAGTTTCCTTGAGAGCTGCTTGGAAGCCTGATGGTGTGTGAAGTTAGTGAGCCAAATGGAGTTGTTCTCCCCACAAGAACCACTCGGCTGATCCTTCTTCAATATGCCCTTCACCAACATGCAGTGTTTCCTTGATTGAATTAGCTCTCACACCTAATATTTGCGTCTAGAGCCTTTGCATTGTGGGCTATCTGAAAACGGCTGTGGCGCTGAAGTTGCCTGTGAATGTGGAGTTGGTGGCATGTGAAACCCGCATGTGGAGCATTCGTTTGTGTGGGATGCTCTGACCAAGGTTCATTTCAGTCCTAGGCATATCAAAGGGCACTAAGCATAGAGTGTGAAAACTGAGTTTCCTTGAGAGCTGCTTGGAAGCCTGATGGGTGTGTGAAGTTAGTGAGCCAAATGGAGTTGTTCTCCCACAAGAACCACTCGGCTGATTCTTCTTCAATATGCCCTTCACCAACATGCAAGTGTTTCCTTGATTGAATTAGCTCTCACACCAATATTTGCGTCTAGAGCCTTTGCATTGAGGGCTATCTGAAAACGGCTGTGGCAGCTGAAGTTGCCTGTGAATGTGGAGTTGTTGGCATGTGAAACCCGCATGTAGAGCATTCGTTTGTGTGGGATGCTGACCAAGGTTCATTTCGGTCCTAGGAACATCAAAGGGCACTAAGCATAGAGTGTGAAAACTGAGTTTCCTTGAGAGCTGCTTGGAAGCCTGATGGTGTGTGTGAAGTTAGTGAGCCAAATGGAGTTGTTCTCCCACAAGAACCACTCGGCTGATCCTTCTTCAATATGCCCTTCACCAACATGCAGTGTTTCCTTGATTGAATTAGCTCTCACACCAATATTTGCGTCTAGAGCCTTTGCATTGAGGGCTATCTGAAAACGGCTGTGGCGCTGAAGTTGCCTGTGAATGTGGAGTTGGTGGCATGTGAAACCCGCATGTGGAGCATTCGTTTGTGTGGGGATGCTCTACCAGGTTCATCCTAGTCTAATGCATTACAAAGGGCACTAAGCATAGAGTGTGAAAACTGAGTTTCCTTGAGAGCTGCTTGGGAAGCCTGATGGTGTGTGAAGTTAGTGAGCCAAATGGAGTTGTTCTCCC